>NC_033627.1:14582102-14668939 GCF_001540865.1 Ananas comosus
ATAGAACGAATTTTATAAGTAATTCTGAAAATATTTTTATTCAAAATTCGTAACTTTTAAATATTTTCTTAATTTAAAATTTAAGCCAGAACAAAAAGGTTGAAACGCTCCTTAATAAACAAACTAATCCAAAAAGAGACCAATCAATTAGGCTATTGGGCCGGGAAAAAGCCCATATTTTGAGTCCAGTAGTCAATGGATTCGGCCCGTATCGCATCCAGATTTGGTCCCACACCGGGCCGGGCCATATTTTTATTTTGACGGATTGTTCAAAATACTTGCTTTGAGAGTATGGTCACCACCGGTAAGCTCACCTCCCGTGCAGTTTCATCAGTTTTGCCGCAAAATAATTTTTTTCGTGGAGTTTTCATCATAAAACTCGGAGGTTACTCTTACGAGGCGGTGAGCGTGTGTGTGTGTGTGTGTGTGTATATACATATGTTGAACAACTTTTTTGAGTCACTCCCAAATATTTTTATTCAAAGTTTATAACTTTTAAATGCTTTTTTATTTTGAATTTGGGTATGTCAACAAATTTATTTTTTGGCAAAAGATTATTCTAATTTTTTTTTCTTACGCAAAATAAGTAACACGAGGAAATAAATTTTTTCGTTTTTCTTTTTTATTTTTTCTTTTTTCTTTCTGTAATAGGGATAATGTTAGAAATATTTTATTTCATTTCATCTTAGGTGAATATTTTTAGATTGCAAAACGACAATCAAATTTAAATTTTATTTTATTTTTAAACTATTTTGATTTTTAACTATATTTAGTATGTGCACCTCTATCTAGATCTGCGACCGTTTCCTTTTTCTTTATTTTCCTTTGTTTTTTTCTTTGAGATCATTACATGACTGCGACTTCACTAAATAAATGACGCATGATTTAGAAAAAAGATATGCATAAGCTGATTTGAGCCGAGCTTTGCTAATCACTAATAAAGCTCAAAGATACCATCAGAGAAAGAAAATACTTGATATATATCTAGTTACGGATAAGCTCTCACACTCAAAAGATGAAGAGTCAAAAAATGAAGAATAATTCAAACTATTGTGGTCCATTAAACTCTGAATTGCTTTAATTATGATCTGATTGGCCTGGATGGAATTCCTCCAGAAATAATTTTTTTTTTTCTGCTTCTTCTTTTTTTTTAAAAAAAATCTAATATTGTTTATTTTTTTTTATTTGTTTATTTTGTTTAAGAGACTCTTTTACTAGAGTTGAGTGGGTGGACATAATTTTTTTTATTTATTTTTTTTTGCTTCTTCATTTTCAAGTCTTTTTCAACTTGAAGTTCGAAAGTCCTCTTTTTGTTAGTTTGTGAATATTTCTTTATTTTTTGAGAGAAGGCAGCATACTACCGTTTTATTCAATAAGGCCCCGTTTGGTTCGGGGATAAGCGGGGATTATCCCCGCTAATTCGCCAAATGGGATCATTTTTTACCGGAATATTTTATTCCGGTCAAAGCTTGCTATTCCCGGTTATTCCGGAATAGCAAGCTTTTTACTATTCCACCATTTTAGTGGAATAGTGCTATTCCCATGCTTAATTTCAAACTTAATTAAAATTATAAAATAAATTAAAACTAAATTATATAAATATAATATATTATATATTATAATACATTATTTTTATTATAAAATTATTAATTGTGCTATATTAATACATATTATTTATATTTAAATTTTATAATAAATTATATTTAAATATTAAAATAAATTAAAATTTAAAATTTAAATAAATTTAAAATTTAAAATATTATAATAAATTATATTTAAAATTTAAAATTTGTAATCTCAAAATTAAAGTTTATAATTTTAAATTCCACATTTTAAATTTTAAATTTAAATTTTGAAATTTTAAATTTTTGAAATTTTAAATTTGAATTTTATTTTTTTTCAAATTTAAATTTGATCTTAAATTTAAAGTTAGAAATTTAAAATTTAAATTTTGAATTTAAAATTTGAGATTTTAAATTTTAAATTTAAATTTCAAAATTTGAAATTTAAAAGTTAAAATTTTAAATTTTAAAATATAAATATAAAATATAAAAATTTAAATTCTAATATAAATAAAAAAGTGATAATATTATTAATTTTTATTTATAACTACCCACTTTAAATCTTATTCCATCTTACCTAACCAAACGTTATTTTTCTTATTCCCAGGAATAATTCAATTTTCATCCAAACGCAAAATTGATCTAATCCCCGCTTATACCTCAATTTATATCTATCCCTGGAATACTCATTTTTTACTTATCCCCGAACCAAATGATACCTAAGAATATGAACTTAGCTACAAGGTTACGGCAACGAGGCCACAGAAAAAAAAAAAGGAAAAAAATCAGAACGAAAGAAATAACAAAATAGTAAGTACACTGAAAGAAGAGTAGACAAGGCACATCCAACTATACCCCAAAATATTAATGCACTCGGTGTTGTTCCCACAACCTCCCAAGATCTTTAATCTCCATCCGCAGCTAGTGCAGGCCAATTTTTTTATTTTGGAAAATTCATCTGTTCCTTTTCCGCCACACAACCCACCAAGTAGTCAAAGTCGATAGTTCCTTTTTATGGAGGGGGCCTGACGTCAAACCTGTCGTCTCCCAAAGGAGATTAACCGAGGTGGGCAGTAGTGCACCCTTGTTGACCAAGAGGCTCATCAGCAGTATTTTAGTAGACACGCAGTGAAAGAACAGGTGATCTATTGTCTCCGAATCCTCGCAACAGAATACGCATATACCCTTTCCCTGCCACCCTCTTTCACGCATATTGTCTTTTTTTTTGAGAGAGAGAGAGAGATAGGTAGCACGCTACCCGCTTTGTTTATTTTATTTAGAAATAAATTTAGCTGGTAATGTGAATCAACTAGAATTCGAATTTGGATCTCGGATACCAACCATCAAGCCTTTTATCACTTGCTCTAAGGACAGTCGGTCTTTTAGGCATGCATATTGTCAATCGTGAGAATTCTACGCCTAAGAACTAACCAAACGAACATTTGTGAACATTTCATTTTCAATATTTATATACGTGATCGAGGTTGCTTTTAATTGCTTGGCCAAGACACCGTGACGCTTCAAAATTGAATGACAGAGACTCTTGGTCGACACGTCTCATTCATCCTCGTTGGGATTTTCTTTAATCTAGTGAAAAAGAAATGAAGGTGAGTCATTTCAATCAGATATTCGATGCCAAACGAGTTGATACAAGATAAAGATTCTATTTTCATTAAAAATCATAATTACTCATCTATATCAACTCATATATCTATAGCAGCAAATGTGATCCAATATCTCGAAACTTCGAACCGTAAATCAGTAATAGTCATCACTATAATAAAGATGTTGATCCCAAATGATCATGGTGGTTGCTTATTATATATAGATGTCAATCCCATATATTTTTTTGAGAAAAAGATAACATGTTACTCGCTTTATTTATTGAAAAAGTGAACTAGGCTATATGGATGAGACAACACAGACCTTTAAAAAGGCGAAAATAATAATAATAATAATAATAATAAGCTGATTAATCTTTCAGATGTCCAGAAAAAAATTCCACCCATTGAGACAATAGTATGTATTGATCTACACTTCTATTCGTTTCGTTTTGGTTGCAATGTTCATTAATTATTTAAGAAAAAATTTTAAATGCCACTTCCGTAATTTTGCTTTTTTTTATTTTAGTACTCAGTAGTTTAGAGTGTATCAATTTAGTATCCCGTGGTTTCATTTTTTTTCTTTTTATTATTTCCTCCACTAATTTTTTTTCATTAAATTAGTGACAAAGTTAAAACTAAAAGGTACTAAAGTAAATATTCGATAAAGTTAGGTGGAGTATTTAAAATTTTTTGAACATAATTTAATAAAATATTAACAGAGTACTAAATTGATACACTTTCAATTATAGAGTATTGAAGTAAGAACGTGTGAAACTACATAAACGATATTTGAAGTTTATCTATTATTTAATGCTGTTATTTGATTTTATACTGGTTAAGGAGTCCCGCGCGATGCGGCGGGAAGATAATACTAAATTATTATAATTATTAATATTTTTTTTCTATTATGTATTAATATTTTTAAATATTACTTATCTCAGTATTAAATAATAAAAAATTAAAGAATAAATTAAAGTAGATTTCTTTCTAAAAATATTTAAATCTTATATAAATAAAATCTTAAAAAAATTGTGTGGACCCCACAACCCTCTAAAATAAGGAGAAGCATTCTTTAGTGTTGCCATTTCATATATGTTTTGAGGACTAAAGTGAAAAATATGCAAAATTTAGAGATCAAGATTGGCATGCAAAAAAAAGTTAAATAGACGATGGCATTATAATTTCGTTAATTCTAAAATATTTTTTAACGGTTACTATTTTATCGCGATGAAATTAAGAGATTTGAAAAAATTTAGGAACAAAAAAAAAATAGTGAAAAGTTTGGGAAACATTATACAATTAATCCTAAAAAAATTGTGGGCCGCACAACCCTCTAAAATAAAGGAAAATCTTTTTTGGATTTCCAATTAGATGAAATTTAATTTTATTATCTTGACTATTAAAATATAAAATTTCTAAAATTTTATATTTGATGTAGAAAAAAATTTTGATATTTATTAAATAAAATTTTAATTTTATTATATTGACTATTAAAAGATAGAATTAATTTATGCGATAAAATTTTATATTTACTGTAAGAAAAAATTAAAAGAAAAGTTGTTGAGAAAAAAAAAAAAAAAAAAAAAAAAAAGAGAGGACGAAGAATAAAAAGTGGGGCCCACCACCCACCCCCTCCCCGGTCCGCCCCCTCCTCCTCCGTGCCCGCCACGTTCGCCATGTGATACGACCGTACCGTCACTTCATAAGTTTATATAAATATAAATACTATGTAGTTATCTCGGCCGAATATGGCTTTTGTTTTTTTGTTTTTTGCTTTTTATTTTTTGTTTTTTCTGTTGTGTTATTGCTGGGTTATTTGTATAATTTTTTTTTGTTGATTTTTTTTATTTAATGGCGTTTTGCCCTGTCCTATTTATAAAAAAAAAAAAAAAAATAGTGTAGGGGTGAAATTGGATTTCCAAATGGAAGAAGACAAAAAGAAAAAACAAAAGCGACTAGTAATATTGCAGCGTGCCCAATCTTTTCAATTTTAAATTAGTTAAATACGTCACTGATGACTTTTTAATGTCTTATCTTTCCTACTTAAGAACAAAAATTCCAATCTAATCTTTTAAAAAATATTTTTAATCTAATTTTATTTTTATAAATTAAAAAAAAAATAAATTAATAATTTTTATATAAATTTATATATTAATCGGCTGAGAAATTATTTTTTTCTATCTCCTCTCCTATTTTCTGCCACCTCTCTTTCACTCCCTTTCTCTCTCTCCTCCCCAAGCACCCACTTTAACACTTGAGAGAGATAGAGAGAGAGAGAGAGATGTGTTTGGGGAGGAGAGAGAGAAAAAGAGAGGTTTTGAAAAATAAAGAGAAGAGAGAAAAATAATTTTTTTTATCTAATTAAAGTATAAATTTATATAAAAATTATTAATTTATTTTTAAAATTTATAAAAATAAGACTAGATAAAAAATATTTTTAAAAAAGACTAAATTGAAAAAAAAAATAAAATTCTAAGGAGGGTAGGCAAGGCATTAGGTCCCAAATGAAGTGAGTGGTGATGGAATGATTTTCTTATGTAGCTTTATTGAAAAAATCATTTATCAACCTAGCCTCGTTTTCGAAATATTTTTTAGTCTAGCCTCATTTCAACTGATTAAGAAAAAAAAATTGTCAAAAATTTGTTTTTAGTGTTAATTAAGAGAGATCTTTCCCTCTCTTTCCCTGCTACCTACTTTTCTCTCTCTCTCTCTCTCTCTCTCTCTCTCTTCCCCAACTACACCTCACTCTCTTTATCTCTCAAATATTGCTATTTTTTTTTGGGGAAAACTTCAAAAAACCTCCCGTGGTTTCGTAGTTTCTCACTTTGCACCCCTGTAGTTTAAAATGTATCGATTTGCCCCCCTGTGGTTTCGTTTTTATCTTTTCGGTAGCTTTTTCGTTAATATTTCATTAAACTATATACAAAAAACTTCAGATACCCATCTAGATTTATCAAATATTCACTTTAATACTCTTTAATTTTAACTTTATCACTGATTTAAGAAAAAAAATAATGAAATTGATAAGAAAAAGGAAAAAAAGAAACCACAGGGGGGCAAATTGATACATTTTAAACCACAGGGGGGCAAAGTGAGAAACTACGAAACCACATGGGAGTTTTTTGAAGTTTTCCCTTTTTTTTTGAGAGAAAGATAGCACGTTACCTACATTATTCATATAGAAAATAAATTCAGCTACAGAAGTTTTGGCAACTCGGTCTTGAATAAGACGCAGGTCACCATACTGAAAAATAAAAATAAAAATAATATAAAAATAAATGATAAAAAAGAAAACTTAGAAAAATAAAATAAGTAAATAAAATAAAAAAAAGTAAAATTAGAAAAGAGTTCACTTAGAACTGCAAAACTAAGTCCACTCCCTTTCCAAGCCCGAACTCGTCTAACCATGATTAAGGGATCTGAAGATTGATTTCTAAAAATCATGTTATTTCTTTCCCGCCAGATCATCTACCAACAGATTGCAATCTTAGTCAGATCTTTCGTTGATGCCCTTTGTAAGCGATTCTCCGATAGAAACTCCTAGACACCCCTAGCCTCTATCGTAGATTCTGAGATATGTCTATTGTTAAGTAAACTGAACATCAGAAATTTATTGAGTATGCATCCTACAAATAAATGATCTATTGTCTCAACTTCACTGCCACACAAAACACACTGTAAATTCTCAGACGAGTCCCTTTTAAGTAGATTATTAATCATTGGTAGGCGCTTTTTAAGAGCAAGTCAAATAAAAATTTTAACTTTATATAAAATTTTTATATCCCAAATTTTTAGAAGAAGAATATCCCGCGTACCCCCATCTCTAATTAGCGAGTACATCGACTTAACGGAAAAAATTATCTGCGCATTCCATCTCCAACGGACTTCATCTGGCTTATCAATTATGTGAAAAGTAGAAATAAACTACTTGAATTTTCTGATTCTACAATCTCCCCTCGGCATTCCAACCCCAACTCAAGATCTTTCTCCATCTCCAAATATTGCTATATTACTTCATGTATTACATAAAAATATAGCTTGTAACATTTTTTTTTATACAGCTACTTCACAATATATAATATAAAATGGTTTTTACGGGGAGCAAAAGATGATATAGAAAATCATAAACATCAAGCAAAAAGAATTAAGAATGACATAAATTAAGTGAATGTAATGTGATTTTATGTATGAACACTTTCTATTTTTATATGACTACATATTTTATTTTCAATATCTACTGAACATTTAGTTTTTGTATAATTAGCTTATTATTTTTAATATCTAATTTAGTTATTTTAATCTGTATGAAGAAATCATTTAATAATAATGTGATATATGATTAGCATTATTATTATTATTATTATTATTATTATTATTATTATTATTATTAATTAATTATTAATTATAACTATTTAATTACTATTGACTAGTATAATTAAATTAAATACTAGTAATAATAGCAGTAGTAGTAATAATAAATTATAATTTAGTAATAATAATATTTATTATTATTAATAAATAAAATTTTTGAATATTTTAATAAAAATTAATTATTATTAAATATTGAAGAGAGAGAGAGAGAGAGAGAGAGTGGTGTGGGTAGGAAGCAGGGAGGAGGGTGCTGCTGGGAGGGGTCTGTGAGAGAGAGAGAGAGAGAGAGAGAGAGAGAGAGAGGTGTGTGGTTGGGGAGGAGAGAGAAAAAAACAATCTTTTATCCAATTAACATATAAACTTATATAAATTTTTTTTTTCTTAATCTATAAAAATGAGGCTATATGCATTAGGTCCAATAACAAATTGGATAAGCCACCCATGAAACGTCGTGAAAAATACGTTCAATCATATTGTTGCAGCCTCTCTGATCGGAAAGTATGCATTTACTAACTTACCTATAACGGCTAGTATTTATTTACTATTTAAGATGCATGTTTTGTGATACAGCTTGATGAAGCGTGGCTCATTTTTAATCCCATTGCTTATTTACAAGGTTGGATATTTCACTTTGTGCGTGTATTGAATGGTTTAAATATATGCATTTCATTATTGATGAATGATAAAATTATTGCACACAGGAATTGGGATCGGAGAGAAACGGCGCCCTCGGATGCTGTGGGTGGGTATAGAATAGAATAGCACTTTATTTTACAGGTAAGCTTCTTCTCCCCACTGGAACAGCAGGGACAACCACATATATATATATATATATATATATATATATATATATATATATATATATATATATATATATATATATATATATATATATATATATAGGAACGTGGTGGGCCATGTGCCCATGCATATATATTGTATTGTGAATCCTTTTACTGTATACGGTTGGATATTATCGATAGCATCAAAAGGTTTAGTGTTATCAAATTTTTTACCATTAAATTTAATTTTTTAATTATTTTTACCTATTAAATTATACTATTTAATTAATCACCCACTCAATCCTAAAAGGCTTATATTATCCTAACCTTATATTTCTCAATTTAAGAGCTAAAAAATTAATAATATTAATAATTTGATGCTATTGATAGTGTTCCAATCTAGTTCTATATATATATAGAGTACGTCTTCTGTACTTTCGAAAGTACAGAGACCTCCGTACTTGTAAGTTGTTTTCGCTGATAGGATGTTCGATTCGACGATTGGCTCCATTAAGTATAATATATTCTATTGAAACTCTCTAGAAACCAAATTTTATAATTTTTCGACATAATTTACCAAGCGATCAAAAGGTTTCAAAAATGACTATTTTAACGACGGATGTGGTACGTTTTTAAATTCAACAGTGTAAAAGTTTTCAAATTATATAAAAATTTAATAGAAAATTTTACTTAACATCAGTAGCAAGATCAACATTTCCGATTTAAAATTTAAGCCCTTTATCACTATTTTTTATGAAATTTTTATTTTCAGTCGTTTATTTTGAAACTACTCGTTGACTAGACAAACAAAGTCAAAAAATTATAAAATTTGGCTTCTTGATAGTTCCCATAGCATAGATCAAGTTTAACGAAACCGATCACCGAATCGAAATGTCCCATCATCGAAAACAACTTACAAACACGGAGGTTACTTTCGAAAGCATAGAAACCTAGCTATATATATATAGAGAGAGAGAGAGAGAGAGTTGAGCTAAAATACTCCTAAAAGTACTATGAAGGTGGTGCTTTTGAATCTTTAGCCATTGGATGGAGAGATGTAGGGTTGAGATAATGATGATAGGTGGTAGTAGGTGGAATAGTATTTGATCCAAAGGCTTCAAGAAGTAGATCCAAAAGCTAGAAACATAGAAGCACCAAGGATTGGTGCTTCTAAAAATATTCTAGCTCAATTCTATATATACATATATGTAGAGAGAGAGAGAGAGAGAGAGAGAGAGAGAGAAGCAGCTGCAGCTACGTCCATGGCCGACTCAGCCCCGTTACTCCTCCCCAGCTACACCTCGGCATCCGAAGAAACCCACCCTCCTCTTCCTCTTCCTCTTCCTCTTCCTCAGCATTGTGGCGTTGACGGTGACAAACACGCCGTGCGATCCATCGACGACGCCATCGAGGCCTGCGTGGGCCGGACCGGCTCCGCGCAGCTCCTCCGCGCCATCTTCGTGGCCCTCGCGTGGGTCTTCGACGCACAACAAACCTTCATCAGCGTCTTCGCCGACGCGCACCCGTCCTGGCACTGTACCGACACCGACGCGCGCGCGTGCTCCGCCGCCGCGGCCTCTACGCCGTGCGGGCTCCCGCCCGGGGCGTGGGCGTGGGACCTCCCGGCGTCGGCGTCGGTGGTGTCCGATTGGGCCCTGGAGTGCGCGGGCCCCTCCCTCGTCTCGCTCCCGGCCTCGTCCTTCTTCCTGGGCTGCGTCCTCGGCGGCCTCGTCCTCGCGACGCTCGCCGACTCCGCCCTCGGCCGCAAGGGCATGCTCTTCGCCTCCTGCTTCATCATGTCCCTAACCGGCATCCTCACGGCCTTCTCCCCGAACGTCTGGGCCTACTCGGCTCTGCGCTTCGTCTGCGGCTTCGGCCGTGCCATGGTCGGATCATCCGCTCTCGTGCTCTGCAACGAGATGGTCGGCAGGAAGTGGCGCGATCGCATCAGCATCTGCGGCTTCTTCTGCTTCACCCTCGGCTTCTTATCGCTGCCCGCCTTGGCCTACGCGAACCGCAGGTCCTCGTGGAGGCAGCTTTACTTGTGGACTTCGGTTTCTTCTCTCTGCTATACCATTTTGCTCCACTTTCTGATCCACGAGTCCCCTCGCTGGCTCTTCGTGCGCGGGCGCAGAGACGAGGCCGTCGCAGCGCTGAAGCATATAGCCGTGTCCGCCGGCAGCAACTCCGTCAATTCCAGCTTCTCTAGCTTATACAACGTCGGCGGTGAGGAGACGTGGAACGCGGACGTGTTCTCCGCAGTGAAGATGCTGTACGAGAAGAAGTGGGCCTTCCGGCGGTTGGCGGCGGTCATGATCGTCGGGTTCGGCGTCGGGATCGTGTACTACGGGATGCCGCTCAATGTGGGCAACTTGGGCTCCAACCTCTACCTAAGCGTCACCTTCAACGCCTTGGCCGAGCTCCCCTCGTCGCTCGTCACCTTCCTACTAATCGGCAAGCTGAACCGCCGTGGCTCGGTGATCTTGTTCGCCGCCGTAAGCGGCGCGTGCAGCGTCGCGTGCGTCTACATCGCGAGCCCCGCGTGGGCGCGGATGGCCGTAGAGGTGGTCTCCTTCTTCAGCGCGTGCACGGCGTTCAACATCACGCTCATCTTCGCGATCGAGCTGTTTCCAACGTGCGTGAGGAACTCGGCAATTTCCATGGCGAGGGAGGCGATTGTGCTCGGGGGAGCGCTGGCGCCTCTGCTGGTGGCGGAAGGGCGGAAGCGCGGCCTGTTTGTGTCGTTCGGAGTGTTCGGCCTCGCGATCGGCTGCTGCGGATTGTTTGCAGCATGCTTGCCGGAGACGAGAGGGAGGAGCATATGCGACACCTTAGAGGAAGAAGAGCATAAGCAAACAATTGACTCGTCCGCCACCGTCTAATATAAGACAATACAAGACAATGCTCATTCCACAGGATTATGTATGTCAGTATGTGTAGGTGATTATATATGCGTTTCTTTTAAGTATATATGTATTAATTTCTTTAGGTATCAATTAAAAGCATTGCCGTACGTGTCTTGGATCCATCCCATAATACATAAATTTTACTATTCGGGTGCGTTTGGTTCGCATTATGAAAGATTACTAAGAATGAAAAGATATCCGAGAATCTTATTCCTATTCATCCTATTACTAAGAATGTGAAATTCCTGTGTTTGGTTCGCACCGTAATATTATTTAGCCATATTATTTAATGTTACAAAAAATATAATTAATTTATTTTTTTTTTAATTAATTTTATATAATGTTACCAAAAGTTTCAACATCTTTTTTAAAAAAAAGAGAGAGAGAGAGCATAAGTTGGAGAGAGAGAGCATAATTAAAAAAATAAAAAGAGAAATATAGTCGAAATTACAGAGAGCGAGAGAGTTGAAATTTTAGAAAGAGAGAGAGAAAGCTCAGTTTAGAGAGAGAAAAAAAGTTAAATTTTAGAGAAAAAAATAAGTTTAGAGAGAAATATAAGGTTAGAGTGTAAAGAAAAATAATATTAATTAGCCGGCGAATAGGAAGAAAGAAAGAGATTAGACATATTATTATGATTATTTCAATCCATTAATATAAGGATACCCACCCTCCCTCAAGGAAATGAGATTAGCACTTTGGGGTGAATATTATTCCCAAGTGAATCTAATATTACCAACTAGATTACTTAGTGTGTTTAGCCAAACACCGTCATTTTTTTTTTATTCCTATTAGATTATAAAAAATCTTTAAAAGATAGCGCGAACCAAACGCAACCTTAGGGGATGCAGATTACAGTTTTGTTCAAAAGGTAAATATCTGTAGATAAATTTTATTGAAATTGCGACAAGAGATTACAAATTAAAATAGCAACACACAACATCATCAAAAGTAAAGAGGTCGTACAGAAAAGAGACACACCTCCTCATCTATATTGTGACGTACGTAACTCTGATATCTGTTTATTGGTGGATGCTAGTTTAAAAAAAATAATTAAAAAAGGTAGGCAATTAATTTTCAAAGCATACATAATTAATTCAGTTGCACTTATTTGTGTAGACGTCTTTAAAAGATATTGAAGAAGAAAGTTAATGTGCATGAATTGAAACATACATCAAATTGACTAGATCGTATGAATTGTAAATTTAGATTTGTATATATTGTAGTTACTATATATAGTATCTGTGTGTCGGTGTGTACTATATATATAGTAGTTACTATATGTATCAAGTAAAATTTACTATATGTGTGTGTGTTATCAACAGCTATTGTTTTAATCTATCAATTAGTTGGCAGATTCAGAGATGCCAAGGTAACGCCAAAAGAAATCAAAGACGTGTACAACAAGAAAGGTCAAAGAGACGAATATTCATGTTCTTTGTAGTGTTCAGTGTACACGGTACACCACGTCGTGCAGCGGTGGCAAACTCACTACCAGCCAAAGCTCGAGTCCTTGACAGGACATCAACATGAAATTAATTTGAGGACTAAAATTAAACAAATTTACCAACTTTTTTTTTAGTCCTTTCTCTCACTCTCTCTCTCTTTTTTTCTTTTTTTCTTTTTTTCTTTTTTTCTTTTTCCCATTCTCCGTCACTCTCTCTCACTCTCTCTCACACACCCTGCACTTTTTTGTTTAATTTTTTTCTCTCAATATTTTTTTTATTTTTATCTATACCAAGTATATTTTTATTAAATAATGAATTGGAAACCATCAAAGCCTTCCCACGTTCGGGGCTTTCTCACACCCTGCACTTTTTCTTTTTAAATTTTTTTTCTGTCAATATTTTTATATTTTTATCTATACCAAATATAAAATTTTATCGCATGAATCAATTTTATTTTTTAATAATTAATATAATAAAATTAAATTTTTATCAAATAGATACAATTTATAATGAATAAAAATATTATATATAAAATGGAGTTGGGATAAAAGCATATAGGAATATATGCTTCTGCATCCTCCGGTGGGATCACAAAAATATATATCATAACGGACTAATCGCGATATGCGAAACTGAATATTCTATATGGAAACATATACGGTATTTTTTTATTGTACTTTTTCACCGCATATAACGTAATCTTCACACAATCTCAAACGAAGCGTAAGTCATCGAACTTTATTATTTTTAGTTAAAACTTTATTTATATTTTTTTTGTTTTTGCCTATTTTTTAATAGTCAATATAATAAAATTAGAATTTCAAATAATAAATATAATCTATAATTAATAAAAATATAAAAATTAATAGATTTTTATCTTTATTCTATATCTATATATTTATTTATTTTTTTATATTTATATTATATCATTACACTAATTGGAAACCTAAAGAAGGTCCCACTTTATTTTGACAGGTTTGGGCCCACATATTTTTTTTTAAGGATTAATTGCACATCGGTCCGATCTTTTCACTATTTCTTATTCTGATCAAATCTTTTTTTTGACCCCAATCTTTTTACTATTTTTTATTTTGCTCTATAATCTTTTTTTTAATAGCACAGTTAAAAGAGATATTAAAATTAACAAAATTGTCATGTTAGCGCTTACTCGGCTTACTTAGCTTTTTTTTTTATTTATAAATTCTATTTTGATGATAATAAAAAACTATTATTCATTCTTTTTAATATTGTGATGAGCTTTTATTTTATTTTAAACTAATTTATTCATTTTACTTTTTAGATTTAAATATTTGTTTAAAAAAATATACTTTAATTTTTAACAATTCGATACTGAAATAAATAATATTAAAAAATATTAATACATAATAAAAAAAAATGATTAATAATTATACTAATTTATTATTATACTTTCTTTCCGCCGCATTGTGCGAGGTCTTGACTAGTTATGAATAAAATTAGAACAGTATATACTTGTATCACCGCAAGAATTAATAGCAACTTAACTAGTTGATAAGTCGACGTGTAAACTTTTATTTTTATCAAAAAGATTATGTATGTACTAACTTTCGCTTCTACTGCCAAATCACGTAAGAATCTCCACAATTTAAAGTAAGAAATTGTAGCCATCCGTCAACATCCGCCTACACACTCCTCCATCATCTTTCCATGTCCTTTTTTGCCTTTTTTTCTGGTATATATCTTTTCACCACACAATTCTCACATGACTTTTTCCTAAAAATCTATATACATCACTAGAAATGGTCAGAGATATATTATGACTTGTTGTACCTAAAAGCGTGGCAAATGAGTGATCCTTTAAATTTTATTTACGCTCGGTGAATTTTGATTAGTGATATAATTTGAAGAGCCATTGTTATTGAACTAAGTCGTTGTAGTATAGTGGTGAGTATCCCCGCCTGTCACGCGGGAGACCCGGGTTCGATCCCCGGCAACGGCGGTAAATTTTTATTTTATTATTATTTTTTTTAAGGTGGTAATTTCTCAAGCGAGTGCACTGTGCACAGTATCTATGCTTCCATAGACAAAATTTTGCCTCATCTATTACATCATCTATCAAACAAGGCATTACAGTACTAAGTCACCTCAACAATACCATGAACATAGTGACAAGAAAACCTAAGCTATGTTACGATTACTATGTGCCTCCGACAAGAATTCTCAAGAATGCTACTGATTTTTGTTGAAACTCCGACAATTCCTACAGTACAGAATCGAATATCACACCAAAGGGGAGCAGGAACGAAAAGATTATACTGTAATGTCCACAACTTCATTTAGGCATAACATATTACTCACCACACATAAAACTTCATTTTTCACATAAACATAGGAGTTCATAATAGTACTTATGGATACCGATTCCTCAAAGACGACTAATGCACCGGCAATTACTCATGGCTTGCGTTGATTGGTCCATGTGCTCATTCCAGCGCACTGGCATTACTCCTTATTTACAAATCAACTCTTAAAAAGATCTCTAGTAGTTTACACTGAGGGGGAAGTAAGCAAGGCGACCCTGTGAAGGATAGAGCAGAAGGTTTGTTGCAGTACCGGCGGCCCTCGATCTCCTCAGAAGCTCAGCAACAGCATTGATGATTCGGTGAGGGTTTGAGTACAAAAGAAGGTCATGAGGGAGAACTATAGAGACTTGCCGAAGGGCAATTGCCCTAGACAAAAGGAACTGCAGGAGCATTATGTGATGCATCCGGCCTTCGAAACTGCTTATTGTTATGACCCGCAAGCCCATATAAGGGATATCTGGCGAGTCCTCACGACTTGCGTCAAAATTGAATTGCTGCAACACTGGATCAGTTTGAGAGTTTGGGAGCTGCATTTTTTTTTTTTTTTTGTTAATCACAGGAAGGAGAAATTAATTTGTTTGCTCAGATAAAATGCAAAATAAAGAAGGATAATCTTATACATATAGATGGTCCTTGTGCTACCCAGATATTGTGACTTAATCCCTGGACTTGTCAGATCAATATTTTAGAACCCCAACTTACTGGCATAATGCAGTTTCATCCCTGACAGCTAGAAGGAAAAATCAAAATTCATCATGTAAAATGACCATTTTACCCTATTCTAAAATGACTTCCATTGTTCCAATATTCCAGTCTACTCAAAACAGGGTTGGAAAAATCGTTTTATGGCGGGGGAAAGCCACATGTTGTTATTTTATCAGTGACCAGGAAACTGCAATATATGAGAAAATTCAAGGCAAGTGTGGGGACTGTCATTATATTCCCAGTAAAGGAAGAAGATTATTCAGAACTTTGAAAATAAGCACCTGCATCAATAGCTTATCCAGGCGAGGGAGATAGCATTGTCTAAAGAACCTATAGATGTTCATGACATCATGGTCGTCAAGCTGTGGCATCGATAGATCAAGTACTCGAACGCTAGGCAGCGCAACTGTTGCGAACATTCCAGGTCCAAACATATGCTGACAATATAGCACAAGCCAGGGGGAAAGACATATCAAATTACATGGCAGCCAACAAAATGATTTTTTTTTTTTTAAAAAAAGGAAAACTGTAGAGTTACCTGAATAGCCTTGTTGCAAAGAGTTAGAACCCGAACATGGTTAAATGTGCTGAGAGTCTCAAACCAATTATTTGGGTGAAACCAATATTGTTCAACAGTTGAATATAAGACAACATCAGCCAAGGATGAGATATCATAGAGCAGATACATACGCGGGAATCTGCTGAACAAATGGAACACCTCAAGCTTCGGGGCCGATATCTCAATTAAATCGACATTCCAACATCGAACAACCCTAAGGTACTTAAGCCGCAGCTGTGGCCCCCCTGAAATTTTAATAGCCATCAGCGTCATGCACTCGCTCAGATCCAACTTTGAAAGAAAAGGACAACACAAAACAGCCCTTTCCAGCATACTCTCATTGATATTAACTCCATGTAGTTCCAAGATCTCAAGAAAGGGAAAGTGCTCAAATCTGAACCGTCGGTTAAGTCTACAGTAATGCAAATTCAGAACAGTAAGGCAGTTGTCCTTAAAAATTTTCTCCTTCAGTTCAGGCCTTCTTCTTCTGTACTCTAATCGGCCATCTGGGTGGCAAGAAGTAAGCCCTTGAGAGAAGTTGAGATAGAACTCTTCAACACCACATAATACTGCTAGCTCTATCCAGCTTATAACATTACGTTCGAAGCGGTCGCCGGGATTAAAATAGAGATGGAATGTCTCGATTCTTCTGTTACCATAATGTACCAAGAAGTCATTTACCTGTCTCACGAATTGTGCTTGAACGTCTTCACTCACGTAGATTGTGCCAAACTCGAGTACAGTTTGGTACGGGAAGCGGCGTTTCCAAAGGTCTTTCCATTGGGTTGAGAGCATGCCAGTCCTGACAGCGTCCTTTCGGGACAGTAGGGAGAGAATGTGCAGTTTGAGCACTTCAGGTAGTTCGGTTATTCGGTCATGAGGGCTGCCTCTCCCCATGTAACCGATATTTGCCATAATGGTGTGGTGGAGCTGAAGTTAATTAAATATTTGTGGATGGATGAATCTGCAAGATTATGTGAGATTGATCCATGAGGTTGGTCGAGAGAAGAGAGTTCAGGGAAACACATGAAGATGAGCCCCTTGAAATATTATGCTCATAAAGAGGTTGCAGTTAAAATTTTGGACGCATGAATGATCAACCATTTGGCTACCAAAGGCCCAAAGTTTGAAATGCACATCCTATCCGCCAAGGCTGCAGGGATGTGAAAGAAGTGAAAGGTACCGCAGGAATGCACATACTGTGAATGCTTAAAAATGTAAACAATGATCCTCGTTGGCTTTCAGTGCAAAAAATACAGGATAGCTGGATCAAACTGAGGTTAAGCAAAATTTAATTAGTTTAGATTATCAGAATGCCTTTTTGTCTGGAGTTCTTATGAGATGTCTTAATGTTTCTTTAATTATTACAGTGCGGAATATATCTATGGCAAATCCTTTTATCAAATATGTGGCAGAAAAACTGCTTGCAAGCTGAGGAGGAATACAATAAGCTTCAGATAAGATATACATAAACAAGCATTAGAAGGTTTCTGGAACATATCAAAAGAACATGTAAGATGCGATTAACAGTTATGCCAACAGATATATATTTACAAAAAGATGGCATAGACAAGCCGTACCAACATGATACGATGTCTGCTATGTTAGCTATTGAACTAAAATAATAACTATACGGACGTTTTGATAAACTAATAGATGCATGTGTCTTGATTCCGACAAGAAACAGGACCGCTAGTAGTTATTTGGAGTTACACTAATTGCTCTACAAAGTGCACTCTTGTGTTAAACAAAACGAAACTTGACAACATAAATGGAACAATCAGTACATATAACAAATGCCCATACTAATAGCGATGGAGGAGGCTTGCTTGAACACTGATTGAAAATAAAATCATAAACCTTATGTTTTAGCTGTCTCGTATAGATTACATAACACAGGATAAAAGGAAGGAACTCTGTATGGGAAAAAAAAACCAATGCACCAAGGAAATTTTGCCATATATAAATCAAGGTCAAGAGAGCTAAAAGAAACAGGCAACAAAGTGCCACAACAAGAAAAGCAACACATAATTCTGAGTTTTACACAAAATTCATGAACTTTCAAAGTGAAAAAAAAAATTCCAATGAGAACTCGGCTATTCATTCTATTGTTTGTTTACTAAATTATGTTTATTTTCTCGCTCCAAAAAAATTTCTGATTATTCTATTGCTGTAAGACTTTTTTCTCACAGGTCTAAACTGAAAATATAGCTACTATACATATGTGTTACATACATCTACTTTCTGACCCTTCAATTGTGAATTCAGTTTACTACTAATAGATGGAACAAGACCAAAGACACTGAAAGTATGGAGAAATAACAGTAGTATTAGTAACATTTGGCTGTTATTCTTAGCAAACTACAGAGTGCAGATAGAGATGCATATCGTTGTTGAAATTTCTTCATCAAATCAATTCAGATCAAGTGCTAGAATCAAGATACCACAGAAAGAAGATACTTTCTGTCCTAGACTTTATAATACACAAGCATAAGGCTGTATAGTGAGTGCAACAGGATCAAGACAACCATGCTTAATTTTTTCCCGATATTTAACTCTAGCAGAAACAAAAGAAAAGGTCATATGTCATTATAAAAATAGTCTTTACTATTTATATAAAACAATTAGATCAACTATCCTGTTAACGTAACATAGTAACAATCTTTCTTTGAGTCTTATCATGTCTCTCACACCTATCCCAATAAAATTAGACATGCAAAGGTTTAAACTCTAAAATGATGCCAGAATAAAAGCATATGTGATATGTTAACAAGAGAGAAGAAAATACAATTGAAATAATGAGAAAGTTTCCTTTCCTTGCATCAATTCAACCAATATACAGAGAATTCCTTTATGCCACCATGCAAAGTGTTCTAACTTAAACATACCCATCAAAAGGAATTTGAGAAGAAATTCGTAAACACTGTGAAAAAGATTCACAAGATACAATATTTGAAAAATGAAAAATCAAAATCTTCCAAAATATAAAAAAGGAAAATTCATTAAAACATGTAATATACACTTGTAAGCATTTATAAAACTCAATCAAAAGGATCCACAAGATCTAGAATCCAAAGGGGAAATTCCCTATAATATTAACAGTAAATAGTGACCCAATATATGGCATACGTGAAGTCAAACTATTTTTGAATAGGTTCAGCAAGGCCATGGTGATAACTATCTGATCTACTTGCTGCTCATATAATTCATCACTTCCAATGCCGCCGACTAGTAATCACAATTAAATTTTCAACTCGACACAAGTGAAAATCTAGAATATATATAAAAAAAAGGGACTCATAAGGACTAATTTACCTGTGAAGGTTGTATGCAGGATTCAGATCTTGCTCCAAGAATGGAAAAACATTGAATGAAATAAGAAGAGAGAAGTCCTAACTTATAGACAAACTAGTCGGAAGAAAAATCCAGCGGGTTATCTCCTAATACGTTTTGAAAATCAATGCTTAGCTCCACTTGGCACTGAATATCTGTCGGGTTCTGGTCCATGTGTAGGGAAGTTTGTAGTTTCAAAACCGTTTCAAATTGTCCGACTCAAGCCAGTTCATAAATATGTTACTGAATATCCTAAACCTGCTTAGTCCAAAATGTGGTTCAAGCAACCACCAAAGTGGTTAACTTGAGCATGAAATGTGTGAGCTTGATTTGTATACATCCATAGTTGAACCAGGAGACCCATGTTTCACTCGTTTGTTCTTTTGTCCGCATACGTCAAGGATGACAGATGCTGTTCCGTTTAAGTGACAGGAGTAACCTCACCGTAAGTAAGTATCTAAGATACCCAAGTAACTTAATTTAGAAGTAAAAAAACATAGAAACATACCATATATAAGCATATAAGCACAAGCTTATATTTTATGTAGGTATATGTTTCACTTCTTGTACTAGCCAAATCTTGACTGACAGTAAATTTCTCTTTGTTCCATTAAGTATGCTTGTACTTTCCTATTTCCATTATTGTTGATTAAATCTTGTCTAATTGATCCTTACAATTGTCAATTCTAGTCTTTTTACTGCATATTGTTCCATCAATGAGTTTAGACTATAACCTTACATGAGCATCGTCATGACTAAAGATCTCGGATTTTCCGAGTCTTAAATCTTTTCCCGTAGAGGTAAGGCCAAAGCAACGAATATAACATGACTGCAGTGCAGAAGTGAACACGCATGGTACTAATGTTAAGTTGCCACAAGTATTTGTGCATTCTAATACAAAGCAATACAGAAAGGTTAGGCACTAATTAGCCATCAATTCTGGAGGTGATTATATATTCTTCTCGCCAATTATAACTTTACAGTAAATTCTTGTGGCATTAGTAATGGTCCATAAGAAGCCAAAGGCCATAGATGAGATGGACTAGGACTTAATTATATTCATATAATCTCCGATTGTCTTATAAGAGATTTCATAGTATAAATGGAACAAAGGGACATAAAGTGTATATTTATGTAATTCCAGCACAGCAGTGCATGACATTTGAATATTTACAAGCCACGTCCTAATAGCTCACATTTTCAGATCAAAATAGAGCAAATATTACACCATATGCGTACAGTAGAGAACTATTAAATAGTTCCAAGGAGTTAAATCCTCATCTAATACCTCGTTACTATATTTGACTTGCCTTTCATATCCATCATGCACGTGAGGAGTGATGAAGCTGCAGAACTAAGAGAACAGAACTCTCCCAAGATCACAAGAAGCTACATAAAAAGATGATATTCATCAAAGAAGCAAGCAACAAAACAAGATGAAAATGTATCTAAAAACAGGAAAGATTTTTATTTCTTTTTTTTTAGTGAACTCCAAAACTCATAAACAAAATGCCGAGACCATTAATCCACAAGTGAAACAGGCGAACCAGATATAACAAAATTGCAGGAATACAAAGGGGTCCAAATGCAAATGCAGAAGCATGACAGGGGCCATCGATGGCAATTTGCACCTAAATTCAATTGACAAGGAAAGCACTTACATCACAAGATAGAATTTCTTAGAAACTAGTAACAATGCAAATATCACCTGAGTGTTCTATTCCAAAAAGATAATAACCTTAATCTAAAACAATAAGAAATACTAAGAAATACTGACAAAATGAAGGTCTTAATTCCAGCAAAATGGTTTCCATTGTGCATAGAAATGCATTTAAGACTTGAATCGAACAGCCTAGAGAAGCACAATCAAAGCTAACCATGAAGCAAAACATATAGATGGCATATTTGGCAACACGCATTCAACATAATGGATCAAAAGCACGTAAAAGGAGTAGCTAAAGCAATTAAGAAGCAACAAATAGAACACAGTTCATCTAGGGCAAAGTTGTGACGCGAGAGAGAGAGAGAGAGAGAGAGAGAGTAGCAGTGGCGACGGCGCGACGCCGCCCGAAACCCAGTGAGCATTTGAAATGAGTCGCCGGGTGAGTTGAGGGGAGCCGCTTCAACTGAATTCGGCGGCGAAATGCATTCACCTGAACGACTTGTACGCAAAGTCGGCGGCGCAAAGCCGGCTCTGCCGACTTTCGTTAACACCTCAAGTGTCGAGTAGGGGCCCAGTCCGAACTGACTTGGGGCCAGTCCAAATGTGAATGGGCACCCAAATTTTGAGCCCAGTCCAAACTGGCTAGACAGGGTCAAACAATAAACGGATGGATCCAAATTCATAATTGAGTCTTTGTTTATAGACTCGACCTGACCCAATAAACTAGGCTAGGCCTCGCGGATCCAAGTATCCAACCAATATATGAACTGGGTGGGTTGGGTTTTGATGGATTGAGTCATATGTCCCAAGGCCCTCCAGTTGGAAACACTGTATGGGAAGACTCCACACCTACTGGGGGACCGTCTAATCAACTGTCTATTACATACATACAGCGCATGCCATATGTTATAATATTATATTTCATTATCTTGAGCACTTGGCAGATGCATGTTCTCGGTAAATCTCGCTCCAAGATGGTAAATCTGTGGGTTTTACGGCCTACGAGCAACTCCAAAAAATAATAATCATAAAAATCATAAAAAAGAAAATCGAGGATATTATCCACTGCATTATTCACACTGTCCAAAAAGAGATACTCCTAAATTGGCTTGACATTTTCTAGTGAATTTCTAGAAGATATTGATTGCAAAGATTGCATAGAATCCACAAACAATAAATATATACATATACATGGGAGCGAAGTTCCCAACTTGCATCGATCCATCCAGAGCCATAATAGTCTTCGCTAAGCTTCCATTCATCTTGTCACTATGCATGCTAGCAGGAAGATATCTGCTCCTCATTCTTGCCTCACGTGAGCCTGCGTTACTTATCTGTTTTGCCATCAATTAACATTAAAAAAACATCATAATTGTTGAACCAAACATATATAGAAAACTGCGAACTTTAAAGGCCTGTTTGGCCGAGATGATGGGAGAATTACTTATCACTGAAGAAGTGGTTCCAATGGAGTAGCTAATCTGCACATGTTTCTACTTTTGCGCGTTATTTCTTTCTACTTGTGCGAAATACAAAGTTGCTAGAAAATTGTTATAGTCGTCGTTTGCTACGTGCAGCAGTACGACGATTATGAAGAAAATATGTATATGTAAGGCACTGATTGGGATAAATGATCTTTGTGATTTGCAGAGGAGTTACAGCGCGCCGATGCCGAATGTGACAAAATCAGTCAGAAATACATCGGATTTTGCTTCAACAATAGCAAATGTAACGCCGTATGCATCGACGAGGGCTACTCGAGAGGGAAATGCGTCGTGTGGTTCTTCGGCCTCCGCTGCACTTGACTAGCAAACATCAGCCGAATCTCCTGTTGAGGAGCCAAGAATTGGCAAAGAAATATGCTCTCTAGCTACATTTTTGTTTGTCTCAATAAGATACTTAATCAATTATGACAAGTGTCCTATATATGGATTTTTTTTTTAAAAAAAAAAAAGTTTTCGGTGCCTCATGCAGAAGTTAGAAAAGAGATTAGTAGTTCTTACTACCTCCAGAAAAGAATGCGCTGTAGACGGTAGCTGATCACTCACCTCTAGCTGCAAAAAACTAAGCTCGGTAACTTGTTAGCATTAAGGGGTTTTGATCCCTCTTAACAGAACCCAAAAAAGCAAAGATACAGAGATATGATGCAAGCCAATTATATGTCACTACCACTCTTCCCAAAAGTTTTCAGCAGATGCACAAATTATGTTATGTGATTGTAAATGCAATGACTTTGTTGCTCCGCCACCTCATGCAGAAGTTAGAAGAGACATAATAAGTATTTTCTCCCAGAAAGAGAATCAACTAACAAATAATTGATAGCTGATTGGGCATTATTCGAGCTTTGTTCAATCTGAAGATGGTCAGTGTAGGCAGATTACAAATTATTTGCTGCCTTGTGAATTCTTCCTTGTATGGTTGGCACACTGTTGATTTTAAGTTACCAGGATCTTTGACATCTGAATCTAAGATCTAATCAAATATACGTCCAAAGATCAAATAGAACATACCCAAGAATTTGACGAATCCAACCAAATTTCTATTGATTTTTTGTTTTGGAATCTGGTATTTTTGTTGATGAGATTTTCCTATAAATCAGCGAGCCGACTAAATGCCCCACGGAGTAACGGCAGTCTCAAATCCCCAATTTTCCACCCTGCAAAGCAAAAAATTCTTCATCTATAGAGAGCATGTTAAACGCCGGTCAATGTTTCGTATAGTACCTTAAAAAAAGGGAAAAAGATAGGAAGTTCATACGGCAGATCTGATCTATTCAATAATTCTGTTTTGTCATTTGTAATTTCCATGTCATAACATGTAGCCCGGAAGATGAACTTCTGCAGCTGGGATAACAAATAGATTGAGTAATTTGATGTGAGATATGGGCCATTTGTTACACGATTAGCTAACCTTTTTTTCTTTTTCTTTTTTTTATAGCTTTATGGCCTTTCTGCTCCTAGGGCCTGGTTGCCTTATATTTGTAGCTTAATTCATCAGCCCAATAAATAAAGCGGGTAGCGTGCTAGCTTTTTCTCAGAAAAAAAAAAAAAAACCGTACATCGTGAAATAAGAAGGGAGAAAATTCGAAAGTGTGGTTTGAATAATGAGATGATATCTTGGAGAAAACTCATTAATTATTGCGTTCACACATCCAACCTCAACCTCAACCTCATCTTCATACTTTTATGTAATAGTGACATAAACTGCATCTCTCCATTGCCTTTCTTAATCAAACATTTAAATAGTTTGCATCAGTGTGACTTGAAATGCAGTCTCCTTCTAGATCCATCATTTGCTAATATTTAATTTTGTTCAAGGGTAGTAGGGAGTTACAAGCCCAATTATTTACATACCATTTTCTTTATCAAGGACATAGACAAATTCCAACAATATGACATACGAAGCCTATTTGGCCCAGCTGGTTGAGTCCAAAACACAGATCATTTGGCGCATAGTTCGCCGATATATTTTATTATTGCGTACCTTCTATGGATTCGAGATGTGACATCGCAATTAAATATACAATAAAAAATTATTAGTAACTCTTTAGATAGCTCGAGTTAATTTAACATATATGTTGCAACCTAACCAAAAATAATCAATCAATTCTGCATTTATTAAATGATTGTCTGTTTCACCAATTTACATAACATTTTCAAATTAAATGCCATACAAACCAATGAAGTAGTTTTTGAACTACTAAACCTACAAAACTTTTTAAATATAAAAATAGATATTTAATATTTTTATTTATAAAAATATAAAATAATTATCGATCGTTCTCAGCGTAAGTGAATCATAAGAGTATTGTTAATTCGGACCTTAATTTAATACAAATGCAGCGTTTAGGACGGTACGTCCATTGGAACACGAGGTGGGCTTGGTGGTGGACACGTGGACCACTTAACCTCCCCCCCTCCCTTTGTTTCGAATACAGAAAAGCACATACGCACTGGTAGGACAACCAAAGCATCTTCTAGATGCTGTTGCGGGCCTACAAGTAGACACTTTTAATAAAAGTTCGGATAAAATTAATTAATTCAAAAATAGAAGAGGTTGAAGACTAATTAATTAGGCCTAATTATAGAGAAGAGATCTTATTAGGCCTAATTATAGAGAAGAGATCTTATTACCGCATAAAACGGGTGGAGGGTTCGCGCTGTACCAACTCGACGAGTCAGACCCGCACCCGCCAGCCTTAATGATGCGTACTTTGGCAGTTCCGCTTCCGCATAAACCCGCGCGTGGCCAAATCTTAGCGGATCCGTGTGAGGCACGTGACCCGCCAAATCCTCCAACAGCACCCATAAATTTTTATATGCGTATACGACGACGCTCTGATAAGTCTTACCCAACGAATGTCGGATTCTTACCCGCGTACAGCGTATCGTGCAAGATTGAACAAATATTAATTTATTTACTCCCCTCTCCCCTCCTCCGTCCCATTTTCGTTCCATTTTATTTAATTATTATTATTATTACTACTTACTATAAAACGCAAGCGATCCTAAACCCACTTCTGGAGCTCCTCTGTCCCGAAGAGCTCGGCACATCTCGATCGGTTAGCAATGGCGAAGGACGAAACCCTAACCCTAACCCTAACGGAGAGCGTGCGGGTGAACGGGTCCCCGGCGGTGGCGAGCCTGGGGGCGGATGGGACTCTGCGGTGGCGCAGCGAGGGCGGGGCGGGGGAGCGGTGTGTGACGTTGGAGAAGGAGGTGTTGGGGCTGGAGGCGGAGGGGAGGACGATAACTGTTAAGGCCTTCGGCGCGGCGGAGGCGAAGGTCGTCTCCTGCTGCGGCGGAGGAGGCAGCGGCGGCGTGGGCAGGGCGAGGAGGGATTACGTGCTCGAGATGCCCTCCGATGAGTCCGCGGCGCGGTGGAGCGCCAGGTTGAGCGATCGTATCAATTTGCTTGGTAGAATTCGTCTCCCTATTTGCTTCTGATCAGAATTTTTTTTCTCCTTTTTTTTTGGGTTTAGAAAGGGATTTAATCCGAATTTTGCTCTTTTTACTATTTATTTTCCGTTTTATCCTTTGATCTTGTGTGATTAATTACACAAAGATATTTTTTTGGAGGGGGGACCTTCGGAGAAGAACAGTGTACGTTCATTTAACGGTGGTTGGTGGTCATATCTGGCGGTGTCGAGAAAAGTTTTCAGTTTGGTTAAAAATCATTAAAATCTCAACTATTTTGTCACTGTAGCATCAAATTGGGATGGTGTTAGGTGAAAATCACAAAAATCGCGATTAATTTACTTTGTTGTTGATTTGCTAACTACACTAATGATTATCCCTTAAATTTTCCTTCTATTTTTATTTTGATGCTCTCTAGGTGATGGTTGTTTTTCTTATAAAACTGTCCCTAAGGATTCATCAAATGAAAATGGTAGTTTGTCCTGGAATGCTCTCTTGTATTTAATAGGATTTAATTTTGTCGATAAAATAATTCTCCGAAGTTATGTGCTCACAAAGCACTCACCCATTCATCTTATCATAACTTGGAAACATTTTTCCTTTTGCAATTTATAATGAATTCATATCATTGTTTTTATCGGTACTATCTTAATCAGATGATTTCTTTTTACTGGGCCACCTGATTGTTGATTATAAGTTACTCTGTTTTCTCTTTCTCTCCTTGTGTAACAGACCGGCCAAAACGGCTGTTTATTATTGTAAATCCATTTGGTGGAAAGAGATGTGGACGAAAAATTTTCCAAACAGAAGTTATGCCACTCCTCGAAGCTGCTGGTATCCTTTTTACCATGCAAGGTTGGTAATCTTGCAACCTCTGTCTCTCCGTTTATGTGTTATTCTTAGAGCAACCTCTCTCTCTCTCTCTCTCTCTGTATGTGTTATTCTTAGTCCTTATTAGGTTGTTGGTGAGATATTAACTTACACTTATTCTTGAACTTCACTTCCAGAAACAAAGTATCAGCTCCATGCACAAGAAATTGCCCACTCTTTGGATCTTATGAAATATGATGGCATCGTATGTGTCAGCGGTGATGGTGTTCTTGTGGAGGTTAGTAATATATAAATGTATCCTGCTTGAAAGTTTGTTGACGTTTGAGTTTTGTTTGGATTATCTGGTGGAAGTTGACTTTGTTGGAAGCAACACCACCAATCTGTTCATTTTGTTAGAAACTTGGGAAATGATGCTCCTTATTTTACATGTTTACTATATGCACTAATTTTATGAAAAATTGTAGAATAATGTGACTAACTGTATGATGCGGGTTTGAAAGCTGCGAGAGCCTTGTAATGTGAGAAATTATTGTGATTGTTTTGCTCTGTTTTTCACATTTCATGATCTACCTTTTTTTAGCAGCACCTTGGTATAGCATCACTAAAATTTACTTCAAGTAACCATCCTTAACTATGTCTGTTGACAAACAGCATGGACTTGGCCCATCCCAGATTGTTCCGAGCTTGACCACCGATTGCTTCCGATTTGAACTAGTGCTTAACTGAGCATGCTTAGTTGTTTGTGTCATTTAAAGATCTTTATCATCTTGTACATTTTATTGGTCCCTCTTTTTTTCATTTTCTTCTCTCTCTCTCTCTCTCTCTCTCTCTCCCAATTTAATTACGTATTTTGCAATTATAGGTAGTCAATGGTTTACTGCAAAGGGAAGACTGGGACACTGCAATAAAGGTCCCGCTTGGGATTATTCCAGCTGGTAGGAATTTTCAACACATAATTACTGCTAAGTTGGTATTTTACAGTTAATGTTAGTTCAGGACTTCATAGCAGTGTTCTTAAAGGTGCTAATAAGCCTGATTGCATGATTTATGAACTTTTCCAAATTCCAAGTTCACTGTTTCTAATCATGCCATCCTTTTATTAATTCAAGTGGCCTCTGCGTGCAAACCAAGAAAGTGCATAAGTTTTGTTTTGTAACAAACAACTGGCTTTTATTAAACCTCATCAAAGAAAGAATAAATAATCAAAGTGATAGGCAGAACTCATGCAGAATCCTACTTCATTAGTCAAATCTTTGCTGTTTCAAGCTCAAGAGTTGATTTTCGTGTCTCTCCAATGTAAACTGCTCGCTAGTTTGACCCTATATGAACCTACTACTGACCTATTCAAGCAGGTTCACTGCAGCCATCCTATATTCTATTAGTTAGCTAGATTGGCCTGATTTGACCAATTCTGTTCCTTTAATTTGGGGGTAGCCTACTCCACGTTTTTAGGTTTCAATAGTACTTCTAGTACTCGGATCTAACTGTGGTTTACTTATCTAATATCTGGATTTTCCTGACTCTCCTTATTTATCCAAAGTCCATGAAAAATACTATTGAATAAATAAATCTCTGACAGTCTTGCAGTTTCATTACTTGTTTTCAACGTAAAAGGAGAATTCCCACTTTAATACTGGAGGGAACATCTGTAGTTGCTTGAGTAGATGAGTGATTAATACTAACCACTTTGAGAGTTGCATGCAGAAATTCTAGGCACTGATGTAATGGAACATGTCAAAAGTTTATGATTGCATTTCCATATATATCATTTCCGTATATATAGGCATCAATTTTATTTCTGTTCTGCTGCTTTTTGGAATAAGATATGATTTGTTTTTATATCTTCGCTTTTTCCTCGTTTTTGCAATTTGTTGTCCTGTTGGTGAATCCTCTAACCCATATTGCTGGAAGAAAATACTTACACATGCATTGCCATCTGCTGTATATGAGCGAGTGTTGTTGTCAAATGTTATGCAGGTACAGGGAATGGCATGGCAAAATCACTTTTGCATTCAGTTGGTGACTTATACTCGGTACCTAATGCTGTATTTGCCATTATCCAAGGTCATATTTTGCTTCGAGATGTAATTTTTTAGTTCATCCAAATGCCAAATGTTCAAAATGTTGCCATATCTTTGTACAGTATTTCTTTAAAAGACAATTGCTTTTCTATCGTACAGGTCACAAGCGCTCTCTTGATGTTGCTTCTGTTGTGCAAGGAGGAACAAAGTTTTTTAGCGTCTTGATGCTTACATGGGGTATGCAAGATAGTTGGAGTGACGTAGATACTTTTAATGTTGGAGTGACATAGATACTTTTAATCAAAATATCTATATGATCATCCTCTAGAGTTAGTATACTTATCATTTATCATTTTGCAGAAAACTTTTGTATTTTTATGTTTAAAATTCAGTTCATCAAAACACAGGTTTGATTGCTGATATTGATATTGAGTCAGAGAAATATAGGTGGATGGGAAGCGCTCGTCTTGACTTTTATGTAAGCTTCTTATACGAGGCTTTCTTTACCATCTCCGTCTCTGTTACTCGTGCCCATGATTATTTGCTCTAATGTTGTTTCAGTCTCTTCTGCGGATAATGAACTTGCGAAAGTACAGTGGGCTTGTTCAGTTTGTGCCTGCACCAGGATATGAAGGATACGGCGAACCAATAAAGCAAATTGACTACCACAAGGATGAAACCACCTGCTCCCAAGAAGGACAAGAAAGTAATGTCGAAGCCCAAACACAGGGTTACCCAGGCCCTCAGATTGATTTTCAAACTACAGAGTGGAGGGCCCTTGATGGCCCGTTTATCTCTGTCTGGATTAACAATGTGCCTTGGGCCAGTGAAAACGTCATGCCCGCGCCTGATGCAAAGGTAATTTTCCTTTTGTTTTTCAATTGCAATGATTCTTCTCGTTCTGCTTTTGACCTGTCCTCAACTGTCTATCACATGTATTTTTATCTTCATATGTATTAGTTGCTGTATTGTGACTATACTGTATCAATAGTTAACATAAAATAATATGTTGTATATAAATGTTATATATTTCGGATGAGATGGTTGATTTACTTTATGCTATAAACAAGGGACATTATAAATGCTACTTTTATTTGTATGAGAAATTTATGTTAGTCTAGTGCTTGATGTTTCTTATGTGCCATAAGAGTCTCGTCTGCTTTATTGCAGTTCTCAGATGGCTACCTTGATGCGGTCATAATCAGAGACTGTCCAAAGTCGGCCCTCTTAGATCTGATGTTAAAGATAAGTGATGGGAGTTATGTCAAATCGCCCTACGTCACGTACCTCAAGGTGAGTACTTTGCTCGACAAGTTAGTTTATTGTCTCACCACCATTCTAGTCTGTAAAATGAATGATCTTCTGCATGAGATGTTTCTTTGATCTTTTGAGGGAAAAAAATCATACTTTTGCTCATTAAAATTTCCTTTCTGGGTAAAAGGGATAAAAGGGCCTTTTGTTACACTCTGAATTGGATGTGTAAGCACTTGTAGCATTCAGGAGAGGCAGGCTGGCTTTCTGGAACAGTTGAGCTTCTGCCTGTAATTTCCCTGCAGTAGTTGTCGACCCAGCTTCCAACCATTTTAACTATAGTGCATAGTTATATCTGGGATTGTGGTATTAAAGTAAGTAGAGCAAAAGAGCAAGTTAAAAACGTGTCATTTTTATATGAATGTGAGTATATTGAAGCCTAAATATGATTAGTGAATTCGGGATAACACAGATGACCTGTGGTGCCAAGGGAGTTACAAAAAAGAATATCCAGGCTTGATGTAAAAGGCATTAGCCATGGGTAGATGGCAGTCAAACATTCTTCATAAATTTTATACAACTCTAGTGCAACACTATTTCATCTAATTTAATAGCTGCAGTTGAACCTCAAATTTGAATCTTGTGCTACTTTTAAATTATCATAAAATTTGCAGTGCTTGAACCCCCACTCAATGTTCTACAGGTGAAGGCTTTTCGCTTGGAGCCAGGTCGGCGGGTGGGGAATCCTGATAAGGGCGGCATCGTCGACTCTGACGGAGAGGTGATTGCGAGAGGCGACAGATTTCACGACCGCAGCCAACACGAGAATCTGATGGCTTATGGTCCTCCTATTCAGATGACAGTAGATCGGGGTTTGGCTACCATATTCTCTCCTGCTCGATGAGTCTTCTTTTCCTCTTATTCTTTACCTTTCGTTCTCTCTGTTAGTTGCTTCAAGTGGGTACTCTAATGATCATGTATTCCTGTATGTACATAACTAATGGTGATCAAGATGCTCGCGTATTCAAACTGGCCCAAAAACATCTGTTACGCTAATATCCCAAACAAAACCCTTTAATTCTGACCTCTGAAGGGCACGAATTTGTGGAACATGTGCGCGCACTTTTTAAATGCTTATTCAGACATGCACAGTTGGGCGTGAATGTAGACGCATGTGAGTGCAGATAACCTAAATTTCTTTGCCGGATCACAAAAAACCAACGATATGATGTGTGGATGCTTGTAAAGTAGTAGGCCTCAACTTTATATTTCTTTAATGGAAACTTTTTTATTATATTTGTTTGTTAATTATCTTAGTCATTTATATCTGCAATAAAAGTTAGTATCTTTATTTGATATTAATTATTAACCTAATTATTATTAATAGAATTGACATTTGGCTTTTATTTGAATGTGTTATTAGTTAAGAGTCATATAACTTTTGATAGGTAGAATTTTTGAGTTAGCTGTCTCAAATAACTGAAAGTAAATTTAGGGGGGAGAAAAAGAAGTAAATAAAAATAATTAATTAAAAAGTAAAGCTGAGGAAGCCTACCTCAAAAGACAATATATATAATTGAGGTGTCTTCGTGCACTTCCTTGCGAAGAGAGGACAAAAAGTAAGAGTTGCACAGTAGGAAATCACCAGATCTCAGATCTCAGCCGTCCAACTTAACAGTGATCGGAGGCGAACGATCCTGATTAACTAACTGTAGCCTGGGGTAGCGCACCGAGTCAATACAATGTTCTTGGACGCAGTTGTCCAACTCAGCAGACAGCTGTCGCACAGTGATTGGTGGAACTCATGAACGGTGTTGGTGGCCATGCATGGGATCCGCGTGCCGTGGGCGTGGAAAGCGTGGGACGGTTTAGTTACGTGCCTGCACCACTGCATGAACGCGACGACGCATGTATTATTATTACTATTATTACTATTATTATTATTATTATTATTTATTTATTTTTAATACTTTGCGTAATAAAGGGACAAAGAGATGGAGAGGCGTTACGTTAGACGTGGACACTGGTAAAGGAGGGTTAAAACTTAAAACACAAGCACAGTTAAAAGCGCGCGTTTCAGTTTTCCTTTTTCAATTAATTTCTTTTCCACTTTTTAGATTTGAATTAAATCAACTATCAATTTATTACTACTAGTTAATTTCATCATCCGAAGATTGTTTAAAATAGTTTAAATTAAATATAATTAAAATATCAAAAGGTTTCGCCCAAAAGAAGAATAGTTAAAGCGTGTGTTTCAAAGATATCGAAAAGTTCAGGGGGCTCTCTGCTCTCTACACAATTCTTTTTTTCAAAAAAAAACAAAAAAATCGTGAAATGGATCCGTCGATTGCTGCCGTTGGTTTAAGATGAGATCTGCGCCGTCCATGTTGCGGATTAGACGATCCAAGAGCGCAGAATCAATCCCAGCTGGGGCGTCCGCACGGGGAGTTATGTGGGGAGACTGAGGAATGCGCATAGCGTGTGGGTATTCGTTCGACGAAAACGACGAGGACGGTAAAAAAGTGTCGGTTAAATGGAGAGAAACGAACGAGCTTTGGGTACGGTCACCGCCGCGGTGAGAATAAGATCGGTCTCTGTCTCGCTCACCGCATCCCACCACGTATGTACCTAACGCAGCGTTGAACATGCGCACACGCCATCTGCATGGTTTAATTTGTTAATGACGTCCATGTATTGTCCGGTCCCTTAAGTTATTAAGCAAAAAATATTTACCTTTTGCGTTAACTAATTGCTCGGTTATGTTTACGTCGATGCTTCTTTGCCTTGGCTAATATTCGGTATATAAATTCTTTTTTACTATTTTCAAATGTAGAGAGCTTAGTGTGAGTGCTTCTAAATCTGTGACCGTTTAAAATTAATCACTTATTTTTTTAATTGTTTATCTCTATGTGCCTAAATGACACTTAGGCAGAAGCTTCTCGTTGGAGCTTATCTGTTAGATATTCTTATAGATTTACAATAGAAGTATTCGCAATATATATATATTCCCAAGAAAACTTTTGCATAGAATAAATGTTAGGGGCTTGACAGAGGATAAGTGCAATAATTAGTACCACAAAAAATACCTAACTTCAGAGACCTTAATTATCTTAGTATAAGATACTACTTCCAATTTATATAAAAACACTATATTAATTAGCATAGTATTTATATTATATATATTTCTATATTAATTTTTTTATGTACATTAACGTATACATGTATACCACGATATTTAAGATATATATACAGGTCGAAGGCCTTTGAAGCCTTCAAACAGCCACTATATAATCATCAAACTAAGATAAACATAATGATCAGATCAAATAAGCTTAAAATTAAGAGCAACCATCGTGCGCTTGCTTATTTATATATGTATAATAGATAAAATAGATCTCCACTAGTTACAAGTCTAAAATGGCTGTTACTTAGTTTATAATGGCTCATGCGTTCTAATCTCCCCAAATCCCTTTTTCATTTAATGTTAAAAAATTTCAGTCTACATATATATTTTAAATATAAGTCTATGCTATGAAGGATCTGTTGAAATATTATAATAATTAAGCTCATAAGTGATCATAAAAAATATATATATATATGTATATACATGCCGAATAAGAAACAATTAATTTGTGCGTGGCTCACATGTCATACATGCAAGAAAAATTTACATATATATACGAGAGTTACCTAATTAAAAAAAAAAAAAAAAACATGTCTCATTTCGAGGAAAAAAGAAACTAGAAAAAACGTGTTGCTATGGTCTTCTCTCATTAAATAAGGAATGGTCACCAATATTTGTCGTCACTGATCCATCTTAAAGCACGTAAATAACTTAGTTGTGTTACATATCGAGATCCCCTTATTCCAAATAGAAAGGGCAAGTGAATTAAGTTAGCATATATAAAGCTAAACCTATTTATTAAATTTGGTAAATTTTAGTCAATAAATAATTATTTAAATTTAATAATATTCATATATTTTCCTTAATATTAAACTTAGCTGTACTAGCTAGTTACATCATCTAGCTAATCGAAAGAAACTTTTTAACATTTTCTTTTTAAGGAAGTTGATATTAACAATATGAGTTAAAACATTTTATATATAATATATGTGTCTGCACATGAAGTAACAAAATTAACTATGCAGCATAACTTCTTAAACTGAGACCATTTCAAATTTTATCAGTTTTAATTTAATTCAAAGTTTTTTACTAATAAAATTATATTTTCTCCTAAAACTGAAAGTTTCATTACCTATTGTCGACTGATAATCGAGGAAATGGCTAGAGCATTAATTATTTTGATGAAGTTATGATTAAACATGAACTCAATATCTAACTCATCTGTAATTTATCAAATACAAAAAATTTACCTAAATTAAAAAAAAAATTAGAGGTTAAGAAGAATTAAAATATCAGCACTATAATTAAAATATACGGACCTATTTCAAGTTTACATAAACTTGCAGGGTTCTCATCCATTTTCACAGAGTTTACACGATGTAACCGATGCGGGTGGTGACCACATCGCTAGTGAGAGCGTAGCATATGGAGGCAGCGACGACGCATGGACAAACGAAGTCGGGAAACGCCGTTTTATATATCGCGTCTCCAAAACCTTCCCCAATACCTACCCCAGCACTAATTACTACCCCTCTTAGTCTCTTATATATAAATAAATAAACATAATATTCCTTTCTCTCTTTCTCTCTCTCCTTTTATAAGCGCCCTCTTATTGTTGTTTCCACCCACTCTCGATTGCCATCCAACTCCCCCCTAAACCCCCATCCTCTTCCCTCTTCCTCTCTTCGTAGAGGCGACGAGGAAACCCCAAAAGGAGAACCCTTAATTCCTCTCCCACCTACGTTCCGTGCGAGGGATCGCGCTTGGCTCCGCCGCCGCCGCCGCCGCCATGTCGTCGCCGCAGACTCCGGCGGCGGTGGCGGCGCCGCCCAAGATCTGCTTTAACACCCTCTGCAAGGAGAAATTGGAGGCGACGTGGAGGAAGGGGTGGCGCCTCCGCTCCGGGAGCTACGCCGACCTCTGTGCACGTTGCTTGTACGCTCTCTCTCTCTCTCTCTCTCTCTCTCTCTCTCTCTCTCTCTCTCTGTAGAGCTCATATTCCTGTTCTACGTACTCTTTCTCGTTTTGATCGTTCGAATAGATTGATGATTTGGCCTAGCTGCGTCATTTTGCTTCTTCTCCATGTGGGATTCGTCCTTGTTACTCGATTTGTGCCATTGAATTGGTCCACTCGAAGCTAAGAGGCTTTAAAACCCTACTTTCGTGTTTGAAAGTTTAGCGGGCATTTTTATGCTCTATACACTGTAATTAATACTTTGTTTTGAGTAGTTTTGTCTCAAAGATTGCAAATTGGGATTTTGGATGGTTTGTAGGGTGCAAAATTTTGGTTCTCGAACTGTGATAATGGGAGATATTTGGAGAAACTTAGATCTTTTTATTATAGTGCACGTGCATTTATTATCGATCCTTGAGTGGGCCTTTGATGCTTTCGTGTCTGTGTTTGTGCCCTACTTTTAGTTGCACGTATGAGCAAGGCATGTTCTGCGAGACGTTTCATTCGGATGTTGCTGGTTGGAGAAACTGCGAGACATGTGGGAAGGTAAGAGAAGAATTTCTCCTTTTTATTTTCAGTTATATTCAATCTTGTAATATTATTAACCAAATCTCTCTGTGTTTTTCGTCAATATAGTTTGTTAAAAAACACTTTGTGTTGGGGCTATTTGATTGCGGCAAGAATTAGTTTTGCTGTATAAATACCTGTACTCAAAGAGCTGCTTTAATTGAGCACAAAAACACCTAAAGAGATATATAGTGAAGCTGCTGTTAGTTGCTAGTTGTTAGTTGTATACCTTCTCTAACTGTTTCTTCTTTTCTTTTTCCTTTTTTGTTTTTTGTGTTTGCGCGTGCGTGTGTGTTTGTGTGTGTGTGTGCAGAGGGTGCATTGTGGGTGTATAGTCTCGTTTCATACTTACGCACTTCTTGATACTGGTGGTGTTGACTGCATAACATGCGCCAGGAAATCCTTCGTGCTGGTAATATATAAAAGCGAACTACTTCAGTTATTATTGGTTGTAAGCTCTTATATTCTTTTACTTGCATAGTTCTTACATGTCACTATTCTCCGTTCACTTAATTTCTGTTTCAAGCCTTTATGACTACGTGTTTAAATTTAATAAATTTTTCTCCTTCGACAATTGTTGGTATTGAAGCTGCTGCCTTTGAAGGTACCCTTGATTTTCTTATCTAGACTAATAAACATTCCATCAAAATGGTTATCCTTCTTTTTCCCTTGTTAATCCATATACAAAGTGAAGTCCTTTAGGAGGAAAACACATTTAAGTTGTTTTTCATTAGGTTCGCCCAGGGTACTCTTTTCCCCTTTATTGTAGTCCCTTATTTCATTTTTTGGAAGCTTAAATTTGTACTGAGAAATTAGGGACGAATGATACAATTGTACAACATAGATGAATAGAACAAAAGGATTTCTTCTTTTTTTTTATAGCCAGCCCTTAATGCAGCGGATGTATGTGTCCTTATGCAGTCTCTTAGATGTTTCTGCATAAAAGTTTTCTCTTCATAGCTTCCTTGACTCCCTTCGCTTCTAATTCTCATGCTCTTTTGCAGACACCAAACCAGATGCTTCACGTAAAAAATTGGAAACCGCCAACTGGCCCATTTCCTGGCCATTGGATGTGGAATGCATCTAGCAAATTGCAACAGCGGTTGCAATATGAGTTTGACAGACCTAGCAATATTGAGAAATCTATTCCTGGAATCCGATCTTCTATTTCTGCACAAGAGAAGAAATACGAAGATCTTCAGGAGAGAATAACATCTAGCACCCAAAATAACCAAATTATACGAGAAAGATATGCTAATGGGGATCCTTCTTTCTCATGCAATATATATCATAGAGATGATGGGAATCCGACTGCAGGGGAAAATGATCCTACATCTAAAGGATTGATTTCTGACCCTTGCTTGGGCTCTTCGTCTGGAGTTAACCCCGAAAAACACCCAAATTTTCTAAAAGAGGATTCTTCGCCCGTGCTGCTTGGCTTGGCTGCGCAGTTCTCATCGCCTTCTAATGGAGGGAAGGACGCACCCAGGGCTGTGCCAGCTCAGCCACAAAGGCAAGTAGCTGCTGCTTCTTCACAGAAGCAGTTTTACTCTCACAATGCAGTTGATGTCGAAACTCAAGGCCAGATCCGGAATGGAAGGCCTCGGATGGATGCAAGGGCGCGTACTCAACTACTTCCTCGATATTGGCCTAGAATTACAGATCAGGAACTACAACAAATAACTGGAGAGTATCCTTTCTTCCTAAGTCATGAGTATAACATTAATCTGCATGCATTGTATTTGTTATTCTCTTTTAAAATATTTCATCAGAATATCCCCAGCTCGGATGGATGGATTTGTGGTCAATTAGCGAGCATATTTTCTTCCTAATTTATCTCAATTTCTTCTTAACTATAGTTCTAGTTCAAATTCCGTCATCACTCCATTGTTTGAAAAGATGCTAAGTGCTAGTGATGCTGGCCGGATTGGGCGTCTTGTACTACCAAAGAAATGTGCTGAGGTTAGTCTTAGGTTTTATGGGAATTACAATATTACTTTATTCTATTTTCCTTCTGTCTTGAAGATCAAAGAATTTCTAGATCGTCTATACATATATATATANAGAAGTTTCAAATACTCTAGATCATATTTAACGGAGTGGATCGTCGATTCGAAAGCTCCATCATTGAAAACAACTTATGAGTACGAGGACTCCATTACTCATAATAGTATAGTAGCCATGGCCTATATATATACATATATATATACATATATATATATATATATATATATATATATATATATATATATATGTGCTCTAGTGTGACAGTAATTGTGGATCTAGAGTAACAAAATTGTAGAGGCAACTGCAGTCTCCATGGATGCTTGTGTTCTCCTTTTGCATCTTTCAACCAGGATGTTTGACTTTGTTTTTTAGTATTTTGGAAGAAACAGTTACTTTCTAGTTATGTTGTTTCTGTTTTCTGGAGAGTGAAATTTCTATTCATTTACAAGTAGCTGTTGGTGTAGACTAAGCTTTATTTATCTGTCTACCTGATAAATCACCGAGTGTGGATGTTGGGCCGATATTTCATTATGTTATTATATTGTGGCAGTTGCAGAAGTGTAATTTTCTTCTCAGTACAGAGCTTGACCTTTCTTTTTGGAGGCTTGAAATTAATTTATTGTTTTAAAATACGTATACTATTACATTTCTAGAACCACCCTTTTGGCTATTCAAACTTCTAATTGAATTCTTTCTTCTGAACCAAGGGTTAGAAAAATGCATTCTAACTGATAGAAATAAATTTTCATGAAAGAATGCTTGTGATTGTACAGGCATACTTTCCCGCAATAAATCAGCCGGAAGGCCTTCCTTTGAAAGTCCAGGATGCAAGTGGCAAGGAATGGGTATTTCAGTTTCGTTACTGGCCTAACAATAATAGCAGAATGTATGTCTTGGAAGGTGTTACACCTTGTATTCAGTCAATGCAGTTGCAAGCTGGTGATACAGGTTTCTCTCTCTCTCTCTCTCTCTCTCTCTCTCTCTCTCATATGCAAACATGCTCACCTACAAAGTTATGCTATAGCTCCCAACCTTTGAAGCCTTACTTTGTTCCATGATGCTTTTACGGCATAACTTATCTGTTGTTGGTAGAAAATTATCTTGCTATGTATTGTACCTACATGTTTCTAAGTTTTTCCCACTTAACCTTGTCATTTGCTGATTTACAATTTATGTCTCTAACATTATCTTGTTACTGTAATTAGACTATTATTTTTTTCATGCCCAGTTTCTCTTGTTTTTGACAACTAGCATTTGCTTGAAGGTTAATGTTAACAAGTGCAGAGAAGCTAATAGCTTTAGTTTGTTTTTTATTTCTTTTGAACTGTCAAATATAATTATACACTGGGATTTGAGTGTTTCCTTTTCCTTCGTGATTGGCAGTAACGTTCAGCCGAATTGATCCAGAAGGAAAGCTGGTCATGGGATTTAGAAAGGCCTCTAGTATCTCAGCAGAACAGGTTCGTATCAAATTTATAAATATGTTATTACATTGCATTTGTTACTACTTTCTAAGCTACTCAACAGTTGATGACACGATTAATGCTTTTGTGTGTGGAGTATACATGCTTTTTTTTTTTTTTTGTTTTTTTTGCTATTGAATCTGTTATATGTGGATCAAAATCTGCTTATGTGGAGACAAAATCTACTAGTGCAATTGAAATAATTATTGAAATATCAAATCCAATATCTAGGTCGATGACGTATTTCTAAATTTTAGATGATGGTTGTTAATTACAGAGTTGAAGTTCAAGCTATTTCTCCTCATCAATCTATGCTCTTATCTGAAAACCACTCGAATGTTATTAACAATGTCACATAGGATATATTGGTTAGGAAGGTGTGCTTGAGTTAGAGGTACAATTGGTGCTTTTAGTCGTAGTACTATGGCAATGTGTTAGACACCTTTTTTTTTTTGTTTCTTTGTATTAATGTTATCTTGTTTATATTTGCTATTAGGTATGATTTCCTTCTCTTATCAATTTGCAGAAGTATGGCCTCCTAGTTAGATTTTACTCCATTATTGCTAAGAATGCACTGTGAAAAGATGAAGTAGGCCTTTCTCATTTGAGGATTTCCTTTTTAATAAAAAATTTACATGGGCAGGACGCTCAAACTGTTAAGTCTGGTCCAGAGGGTGGGAATGAAAGCACTGGTGTGGACTCAAATGCAAACATCCCTCTTCGACCACCTAAAGGCATTATAGAATCAAGAAATCCTAGTAGTCATGGAGACCAGGCAACCTTGCCTAAGTTTGACAAAGGAGGATTTATACAAAAGGATGGACCTCTCGGAAAGTCTTCACATGGCCCTAGTAAAAGGAAAGGAAGCTCACTTGGTTCAAAGAGTAAACGTCTAAGGATTGAAAATGAGGACTCGATGGAGTTGAAATTGTCATGGGAAGAGGCTCAAGAACTGCTCCGTCCACCTCCTAACTCTGTTCCTTCTGTTGTTGTCATTGAAGGCCATGAATTTGAGGAATTCGAGGTATGTCACTCTGCTATTTTCATTTCACTAAGGCTTTAGAATGATTTCTTGTAATAGACATGTCAATCTCATATTATCTAAATAGATAAGGGTAGGTTTTTTGGGAGTTTTTGTTCTAGGCTGGTTATCCAAGCTTCTTTAACAATCTTTTATCTATTTGATGTGCAAAAGTAATTTGTTGCGAGTTATACAAAGATATATCTATTTTATTTTATGCGATGGGTATAAGAAAAGGATATCTTTTTTTCAAGTTACAGTAGGGGGATAATTTTCTGGTTAAATATCTAGTCGGTTGCTCAGATGTATGAAGCACGTCATGAGTAGAAGAACAAAAATACAATCCATTCTCACTTCAAAATATTGTGGTGCTTGTGGTAATAGGTGTTGAATAAGGACTTCTGCTGCTAGCTTTCAAGCAAGCCATAGGTCAACTTGGAAAGCTCCAAGTACCCTTTTTTTGTTGACATCAGATCAATACATGTTTGATTATTTTTTAGTTCAATATTTTGTTATACATGTTGATATTTGATTGCCTTATTGTTTATTTTTTTTTCGATTTCCAGTGGAAGTTTCTCTACTCGATATTCATAGGTAAACCTGTTGAGGTGAAAAGAAACTTGAATTAGCTGATAATCTTTCTTAATTTTCTTTACTTTTGCTAGATAGTATGTATTGTTTTCTTTGCACGTTAATGCACTTTACTGAGGACGGGAAGCTAAACTGTCAATATTAAACGTAACTAGTGTAATGTGAGCCGTCTTGCCTTGAAAATATATTCAGATATCGTTATGTTTAACTAGACGGTGCCCCCATTTCTTTGGCCTAGTAATTCGATGTCTAAATTCTATCACTGGTCATTATTGGTAATTGCAATATTCTTCTTATATTTTTCTTTGGATATTTCTGTACGTGCAATTGTTTGAGTAAATAGCAAATCTACTTGTTATGTTATGTTGACATTGATATCATGAACAGGAAGCACCAGTGCTTGGAAAGAGGACGTATTTTATTACAAACCTAGTCGGGTAACCTCTACATCCATAACTTTTAAACTAGAAAACTCTATTACAAGGTTGCATGCTAATGAGGAATATTTTGTTACAATTGAGGAATATTTTTGTTTTTTTTTTTGTATCAAATTCTATAAGAAAATTTTGACAAAAACAATTCATTTTTATGTGTGCTAACAAAGAAACTGTTGTTCATCAGTGATAGTCATCAATGGGCTCAGTGTGAGGAATGTTCAAAGTGGAGGAAGCTGCCTGTAGATGCGCTTCTGCCTTATAGATTTCTATGTTCTGACAACAAATGGGAACCTGAAAGGTGAACTGGGATTTTGACTGTCAAATATGAATTCTGTTCACACCTTGTCGCTAATACGTGTTCCAAAAATAGCTATTCTTGTTTTTCAATGATTAAGTTTATGCAAAACAGATGTTCCATGTCGATAGAGGTGCCATTTTATGGTAGAACTCTTCATGCTTTTCTGAAATTGTTGCAGCATGATGTGACTAGTGGCAAATTAGACATTTTTGCTTTTATGCATCCATGTGATGCTCATTTTCTTACCCTTTTCCATTCAAAACTCACGTGTTCTTTCTCTGTATTTATAGGTCCTCATGTTTATCTGCGCAGGAGTTAAGCCTGGAGCAGCTAGCCGAACTGATTCCTACTAAAAGTGGTACATTACACTTCATGCCTCTTTATTCTATTCTGTCTAACTAGTTCATTGTTTTTTGTACAACAATCCCTTTGTTGCTTCACTGGTGGATAGTCTGTGAACAAAAATGCTGGGATGAGTGTTTCGCTGCTAATAGGAAGAAGGGGAATAACTAAAACTGCCATCTATTTGAAGAAGGAATATTGATATAGGATTTTTTTTCTTTTTTAATTAAGTGGCATTACAATACTGGCCTGGTCTAGTGATGCCGAAGCCTTAGAATTTAAAGTGTGCATATTAAGTCGGTAAGAAACAAAAAATAAAAGTGATTCATATTAGAATTGCAGCAGCAACAAGTCTATACAGTTGCATAAAAACCATGTTTATTGATTATATGGTACCGTCATGTGGTAGCTATTGTAAGCAGAATTTACTTACTTGGTTATGGATCTATGGTAGTCGTGAAAGGTTTTGTTTGAGAACTGAATAGTCTGCACTCTGAGCCAAACTCTTAGAGGCACTATATGTTGGACTTGTTTAAGAAGAATTTTCCTAAATGAGTGATATGTAACCGTGGAAATGGGCCAGAATGCTAGACCACTCATTGCTTGTTTAAAATATTGTTGGGAGCGTCCAAGTTGGTTAATAACCTGGTTATGAAGAGTTAACAGCAGTGTGAAATGAGATGGAAAATGGCCTGTCGATTTCCGGAGAATATGTTGAATTGTAATTCCTTTTACGGCGAAGGTGATTATGTTTAACCAAATATATTTCTGCTACTTATTTTTTAATCACACTGCCTTCTGGGGATTGGTACAATGTTCCATTTCGGTATTTGAGTTTGGGAAATAAGTCAACATTCTTTTTGCATGTAGGGGAAGGCTGTGAGGAAGCCCTTATGCAGCATGTTATTGAAGTAGTAAGGAGCTTATAGTAACATCAATTCCTTTGCGAACTTGCAGGACCTTCGAGAAGGCCTAAAGTGAAGGTAGAAGCCGAGAACATTGAAGTTTCCGACGGGCTCGACACGCTGGCCAACCTGGCCATTCTGGGGGAGGCAGAAGCGGCTTTTCCGAGCAGCTCATCTGCCTCGCAGCAGCCGACTACAAAGCATCCGCGGCACCGACCTGGGTGTACGTGCATCGTGTGCATCCAACCCCCAAGTGGGAAGGGCCCAAAGCACAAGCAGACCTGCACCTGCAACGTCTGCTTAACAGTGAAGCGTCGCTTCCGGACCCTCATGCTCCGGCGTGAGAAGCGCCAGGAGGCAGAGACCGCTCGCAAGCAGCAGATGCAGAAAGAGCTGCAGCAGCAGCTTCTCCCTCCAGCCACTGGCGTGTTGCTGCCACAGCCCTTAGGGCATGATCCTTCATCAACTGGTAGCATTATTAACACCAACGGTAATGGCAATGGCGACGGCAACAGCGTCTCCCCTAAGAAAGTTGTTATGAGTAATGAAGGTCTTGCCGATGAGGTCTTGGAGCATAAGAAGGTGATGGTGCCGTTATCCTCTCCTCTTAAGGCCCAGATTGATTTGAACATACAGCCGGAGAGGGAGGAGGAGTCGTCGCCGAAATCGGATGCTTTAGGCATTATGAAACTTATACGGGATCCTGCCGCTTAAGACTGTTCTACGTGGCCTTGAAACAGGATACTAGGCTTCGGGCACACCTTGAAATAGGATACTCAGGCTTCGGGCATACTATAGTTTCCTGCTACCATCCTCCATGTTTGAGGTTTTAGTCGGAGAATGGTGGAGATGGTTGGCCTTACATGGATTCTCTTCTTGTTATTTAACCTCCTGTTGTTATGTTCATTTAATTGGGAAGATTGCTTAAGGTTTCTGTGAGTCCAGCTTGTGTAAGAGACAGCTAGTATCAGGCTTTCTGAATTTCACATGATAATTATGATAATTAATGGCTGGATGATTATATGTGGAAACTTGATGTGTAATTTTGTAATAGGCTTATATAACAAATTTGTTTTGATCAGTATTTGAACTTTGGTTTCTGTAGATGCTACAGCTGGGCTCTACTTTTTGCTAGCTGAAGTTGGAATTCCTTTCTCTTCCTCTTCCTCTTCCATGCACGGAAGGAGAATTTTCTGCTCCACCCTGATAGAAAGGGCGAACTCTTGTCAGTTTTACTTTTCGTAAGCAGCTCTCATATTATCCCAGTTGGGCCCCCAACATTGTCGTGTGCATTCAATTAAGCTCGTTCTGTTAAAGTAACCTGATAATGAAAATAGAAAGGGCCACGTGACAAAATTGAAAGGAGGTACTTGCTTAGAAACAAATAATAATAATAATAATAATAATAATTATTATTATTATTATTAAAAATTTAATTAAATAAAAAAAAATAAAAGTTTAGATGTTAAGTGAAAGATTTAGTAAAGAAGAAAGCGACACAGGGAGAGAGGCACCGCGCGAGGTGCGAGATTGTCGCACAGGTTGGACTAAACCCCTCAAGACTGAAAACTTTCTACTTTGGGTAAGTTACGAGACACGCCAAAAACGACTTTACCCGAAATAGAAAGTTTCCATTTTTTGACAAGAAGTTGCTGGGCCTGACGTTAAATGGGCCTTACGAGCTGCTGAGAAAAATCTGAACGGGCCGAAATGTAAAAACTGGGCCTCACCGAAGTTGGTGTGGACATTGATTTAGAAGGCCGGGCTGGGACAAATCCCAGCCCAAAATGGCACGGCCAGATTAAATTCCGAAATCTACTCGGGCTAATGGAAACAGTTGCGAGGCCGTTCCTTGGCCCATTTGGTCCATAAGTTCGCACCGCTCCTAGTGTTGCCATTAGCCCGAGCAGATTTAGGAATTAAAACGGGCCGTGCCATTTTGGGCTGGGATTTGTCCCAACCCGTCCTTCTAAATAGATGTCTACTCTGACTTCGGTTAGGCCCAGTTTTTTAGATCTCGGCCCGCTAAGAATTTGCTCAGTCCCTCGTAAGGCCCATTTAACGTCAGGCCGGAAACTTTCTATTTCGGGTAAAGTCGTTTTTGGCGTGTCTCGTAACTTGCCCAAAATAGAAAGTTTTCATTTTCGACCGGAAATTTAATCAGTCGCAGCAGGGGAACTCACATCCTCAATGCTTGCTCATGTTGTCACCCACCGTTATCTACCGTATTATTTAGGGATACATATCTGTGGTACTACTAAATTGGAAAACTACGCAAATCACGAAAATATATGGGTTTTTTTTTTTTTTTTCTTTTGAAAAATCTTTTTACACCAAGCAAATAGCGTATGTATGGATAGTCCTTGTACCACCCGATGTTGCAACTTGGTCCTACTACTTTTTGCTTTTCAAGTTTGACATATATTGCGATATAGTCCGTGAAGAATAAAAGTCTTGTAAGATGTCCTTTCTAATCATGTTCGGATTAAAGTTATGCAAAAAAAAAAATAAAATCATAATTCTTGAAAATGAGAGAACATTTTTGACAACTATAGACCAAAAGTAAAGGTAAAAGTTTTTAAACTTTAAAAGTTAAAAAGTACAGAAACCAACTTGAAGTAACAGGATAGTGCACACACATTTTAGTCAGCACTATATGATATGAAAAATTGCACGTAAAATATGAAGACGATGCTTTTAAGAACCGTAATGCCAAACTAGGACTAGGCCTAAGTAAGTTATTGATTTGGACTTTCAAAATCAGAGTACTATGTGATCCGATAAGAGCGTGTGGCTATCTAAAATTTGTAAAGCTAAACTATTCATTGCAGTGTCCTGTAAAACAGATTCTGGGTTCTCGCTAATTAGTAATAAACCTGTTGTATCAGTATCACAACAACCTTCTCACAAAAACGTCGTGCATGGCGAAACCTCGAACACATCGACAGCCGGCAAGATCTCCTCTCGTGCCACGTGGCTCTCCTCCGTTAGCCACCCCCAACGAAAAATTCAAAATAAGCCAAAGGCGCTATACTAAACCACCTCTACAGCAAAGGTTATTCCTGCAGGCCCCGTTGTCCTAATCTTCTCCGTCACTCTAGAAGCAGAGTGTGCGTGAGAGAGAGAGAGAGAGAGAGAGAGAGAGAGAGATATGGAGGCAAGGCATGCGCCATGGAGAACGCCGCCTCGCCAGGTGTCGTCACGCTTCCTTGTCACCTCTCCGGCCTCCTCTCCCGCATCCTCGCCCCGCAATCACCACCGCTCCTCCTCTTCCTCCTTCTCCAGCACCAACACCAGCACCAGCACCAGCACTAGCACTAGCACTAGCACCCTCTCTCGCAGCCTCTGGCCCTCCTCTAAGAAGCAACCCACCACCCTCGCTGATCACCTCGACAAAGACCGAAATTCACTCTTCTCAGACCGCAACAACTCTGCCCCACCACCAGAACCACTCTTCCGCCATAAGAGCTGCTCAAACTACAACAGCCAATTTGAAACGGACAATCACTACAAGAACGAGAAGAAGATCGCAAGATCAGCGTCCAAGGGCGGATCCACGCGTTACATCAGCAATAAGATCCCATCATACAGATCCTCCAGTCCTCCCCGTGATGTAACCCTAACTCCCGGACGGATCATTTCAAATCCTCACCATAATATAACGCTAACTCCCGGACGGATCATTGATAATGCCGTCGGGCGCGACTATGCAAGCTCCGAATCTGAGCGCCGCGAGACAGCCAACGTATCAACTGCAAGGTCTGTCAAGTCGTCGGCGCTCATGAGGGCGAGATCGGTTGGACAGGCAACGACAATGCAGTGGGCACCATCACCAGGCCTGCGGCCCCCCTCACCTCCAGCGGTCAATGCGACGGCAGCAGCGGGAAAGGTTTTGTCAAGCCTGCGACCACCAAGCCCGGCAAAGGGGAGGAAGGTTGGAAGCTTGATAAGCTTGGGGTTGGACCATCTCTTCAAGAGGAAGTCGAGTTCGGCACATGTAGCAGGGGAAGCGGGGTATCAGCTTAGGATGATGAACAACCGTCTGATCCAGTGGAGATTCATCAACGCGAAATCAGACGCCGTCAATCAAGTCAAGCTCGCCAGTGCCCAGGTGCGTGACGATTTCCTTTATCCCACCTAAATGGAAATCAGGAAATATTATTGGCAGCAACAAATTTTCTCCTACATCCCCTGTGCGCTGAATCCTCCCATCCACTCATTTCATCTCCTATTTCAACAAACCATCCATGAAAAATTGAGCCTCAAAAACCATCTACAGATGTTTGATTGCCGACATAGTCAGTACAGGATGTTAAAGTGATGAACACCTTTTCATTTGCAACAAAAATTGAGCAAGGATACTGTGCAGGCGCAGCTGCTGAGCGCATGGGCCAGAATCTCAGAGCTACAGAGGAGGGAGGCGCACAAAAGGGTGCAGCTGCACAAGGAGAAGCTCCATCTTAAGCTTCGCTCCATTCTCTCTTCCCAGGTCAGTCAAATGGTCCCTACCATACCACCTAATAATGATATCACATACCTTCCCTCTTCCTTGTATGTAATTAGTGCTGGTGTAAAGAAAACTACATATCAAATAACATCTCTGCTTACCCAAGGTCAATTTAATAAGAAAAGCAAACAAACGAAATGAAAAACAACAGCGTAGACAACAATAACGGCACAAGCAGTATCAATTAATGGCGGTGGCAACAGTGGCAGTGACATGTGTACATACATAATGGTGACAGATGAAGGGACTGGAAGGATGGGGGGCCATGGAGAGGCAGCACGCATCAGCCCTCTCGACCACCAGCGACCGACTGCAGGCTGCAGTCTCCAAGGCGCCTCTTACTGATGGAGCTACGGTATGTTGTCGACTCACCTCCAAACTCTGTATTGTAGAGAATGTATGCTGATACTAACCTAGCTAGTATTACGGTTGACAGAGAAATACATTGAGACCTAGTCACTACTATTCACTATCTGATCTATACTAGTAATCATAACTCTATTATTGTCATCTAGCAAAACCTTAATTACTGAACCAGTTGACAAATACTTTGTAGGCGGACCTAAAGCCTCTCTCCTCAACACTTCGACAAGCGATGGATCATACTGGCACCATCCAGACTGCAATGAATGGATTCATACAAACAGTAAGTAACATTTTAGCACAATTAAGATCTTGTTTGTTTTGCTCTACAAGATGCCAAGAAGCACAGATCGACGTGCTGTCAGATCAACTCACACTCGACGGTTTTCTGACGCACATTCTGACCTGAATGAATCTAGATTGTAAAACCTGCTTGGCATTTGTATTACTACTAACAAACTGAGCTGCTAACGTAATGTGGTTAAAGGCTCAGAAAATAGCACCAATGTTACTGGATCTCACACGGGTGGTTAGCAGCGAGCAAGCTCTTCTAGAGGAATGCTATGAACTTCTAGGTTTCGCTTCCACACTACAAGTAACAGCTCATCCATCCTATCAATTCTTCTAGAAAATATAAATAAATCTACCACCAAAATGGTCTTTGTGCAATATATGTAAACAATAATTCATGGAATTTTGCAGATGGAAGAGCAAAGCTTGAGGTGCCATGTAATCCAACTATACAATAAGAGACTGGGAAAAGGCTAATGCTATGATCCAAGACGAAGAACAATCCTACAACATTATGCTTGAGGAAGATAATGCTCTCCTCTGGCAAACCAAGCATCAGACCAAGCTTTTGCGGTACTAATAGAACATGCATGCCAAGTGGGTAGAGGGAAATCATTAACCAAAGAAAATCAGACACTTTCAGCTCTTTTCAAAAGGATTAAATCAACTCCAAAGAAGGAAATCAGACAGGGAAGGCAAACGTGTAATATAACACTATTTATATTGATCACATGAGTACTCAAAACTAACCAAAGGAGTTATGCAATGCATATTATTCACTGATAATTTATGCTTTCTTTGGAGAGAAAAACAATAGTACTCAGGATTACTAGATGAATTTTGACATTAAGTATAGAAAAATATCCTCCTCAGCTAATCAACAATCGTATACAGACTGAATCTACTCTAAAGCTTCTATTACAATCAGTTAATGATTAACTATATGTCAGAGTTACAAATATGCATAGTTCTACGAATGCACCCTTTAATAAGCAAAGATCCTGGTTATCTTCAATCTAAAACAGGTGCTGAAACAAAGCCAGGCATGCTAATTCCTCACAAAATTTAATATCTACTACACTAATTTTTGTAATTTTTAGATGTAGCTACAGAATCATTTTCTTCACCTAATTTGGTTGTTCCATTGCTCTGAGATTGCACTTCTAGCTCCTTAGACTCAGAAAAAATCCTGAATACTATAACTTCACCAGATATTTATTTGGCAATTGCGAGAAGTTAAACTAGCAAAGTGAGAGGGACAATTAGGAGGCGGGGGAAAAAATCCACCAATGCAAAATGCAAACTACTAGAACCAGTCGAATACTCACCCATGTTTAAGCTACCAGCGTCTAACTCCGCAACTAAAATAGCAGTATTCCGTTAAAGAATCGAATCAGCAACATCGGACAACACTCCCTTCAATTCAATTGATTACCTTCCAAAGGGGCAGGCAGACCAATCACCACAGATTTGAAAAGGTTATCCTGATTATAGAGATCGGGAAATACACAATGATCTCAATAGGAAAAATAACAACCTTGTGATGAGCACATTTTCTATCATCATCAAAATAACAATCTTTCAACACGACAAAAACCAATCTGTAAGTCATATTATTCCAAGAAAATATCACACAACAGAAAGCACACTTTCTGATGTTAATCTGCTTATTGTTCAATATTTCTTCTGAAAAAGAAAAACACAAGCTTCTTACTTAATTTTAGCATTGTGGCCTAGATGCAGACATACGGACAAAATGATGATTCACATAATGGCATCTAACTCTACGTATTGCCAAAAAGAAGGCTGTAAGATAGAATTCAAAACAATAAGGCTACTTGATTAGGCGGTGTAACAATTTGGATTACATGGCACTAATTATGGACATGACTTGATAACGCACCACAACTGCTATTCAAATTACGGAAATTCAAAATCAACACAACCAAAACCATCTAACTAAAGAATAATATGGCATGACGTGATTATCAGATAATTTTAACTATTTCAACAATAAAGTCAAGTTAAAAATATTAAGACACAATCTCCTAATTGTTGGACACAATCACTATCCTTGGACCTCAACTTAGTTTTCCATAACCCGAACTCCAAAAATATAAATGAGACTCAACTTTTTAGTACCACCATCCTACAGTCATTGTGTATCTTTCAAAGATTGCAATTTCTATAGCAAATGGACCCAATCAGGAAGAGGAATCTATAAAATTTTGGAGAAATCTCAAAATATCTCCGTTATCTGTGGAAGATTACCATATGCTTCCTTGTTAGTTAGTGCACTCTCTCTGTGCATACACTCTCCGCATTAACAATGTTTGTACCTGTGATTCTGTACAAAATTTGGTATACTAAACAATCCAAGCACCAACTCACGCACACTCAAAATCAACAAATTAGAGAACAAAATCTAGACATGAATGAATAAAATCGGTTTCCCTTGATTACAATGCAATGAAGAATTTAGCCTATATTGGCATACTGTTTACTGGGCAGTCCTCCTTGTAACACCATATGTGAATCCCAAATAGACCGGCTGGAGTGCAACAGTAAAGAACCAATGTGCAGAAAAAGGTTCTTTTGTTTTGCTGAATAATAGAAGTTAGAGGTGGGTTAAAATCAAACGCAGCAAACACTTTAAGTTCATCAGATGTATAAATTAACCTGATAACTAACACAAAACGAATATATTTTCTTTTTATTCCGGGATCTATCATTCCAGCAACCCTTCTAAACCCGCTAAAACAGCACAAATCTATTATCTACAAATCAGAGCGCATCATCATAAATCATAAAGAGCAGTTTGCGTGCGGCAAATTATTAGGTCACATCTGATCAATAGCAGCAAAAGCAGCAGGTCTTTTATTTACAACACCGAAACAAAGACGAAAGACCGGACGGAATTAACTAATGATGATACAAGAGAGGTGGGGGGAAAGGAAAGGACCTAAGACAGGCGCCGGCGCGGGAGAATAGCAAGAGAGGGATCAGGATCCGGCGCTGGGCAGGGCGGCCATGAAGGCGTTGTAGGAGGAGTCGAGATCGAAGTGGAGCTGCCTGGACTGCTGTTCGGTGAGCTCGTCGGCGGCGCCCATCTTGGCAAGCCTGGCGAGCCACTCCCTGACCTTGACCTTGCCCTCGAAGTCGGGGGGCAGGATGGCGCCGAGCTTGGCGAAGGAGGCGGAGAGGTCGGAGAGGAGGGGGTGGACCTGGTCGACGGCGACCATGTTGAGCTTGACGGCGTCCATGGCGGTGATGAAGTGCTGGACGCACTGGGCGATGGCGGAGGCGGAGGAGGCGGCGGCGGAGGCGGAGGCGGAGGAGGCGGAGGCGCGGTGTTCGACGGTGGCGGGGACGCCGGAGACGAGGAGGCGGTTGAGGGCGGCGGGGCAGTCCATCTTGTAGGCGTCGGCGAAGCGGTCGACGGAGGGGACGGCGTCGCGGAGGGACGAGGACAGCGTCTTGAACTGGGCGATCAGCTTCAGGCACTCCGCCTCGTACTCCGTGGACGACACCAGGTCCCGCACGTACGCCTTCTCCAGCTTCTCCGTCGTCTTTATGATGGCGTAGAGATCGGCGAGGCTGTCCAGGAGCTCCCGCTCCCGCTTGTCGTGCCACAGCTTCACCTCCATCGCCTTCGCCTTCGCTACCGCTACCTCCGGGAGATCGAGTTGGAGATCGGGCTAGGGCTAGGGCTAGGGCTAGGGTTAGGGATTTTAGGGTTTCGTCGGAGGATCTTATAAGATTACGACAACGATAGAGCTCTCCTGTGGGTGGCTTGGCTTCGATCCGATCGTCGTCGTCGTCGTCGTCGGAGAGAGAGAGAGAGAGAGAGAGAGAGCTATTTGAGTTTATAGAGGCTCAGCATATATTCGAAATGGAGAGGAAGGAGAGGGGATGCCTATGGCGCAGGGCTTCTCCGAAGGAAGCGACGGGAGAGGGTAGGCTATGGCGTATTGCTTCGCATTTGATCGAGTCAAATCTCATCACGCTTTAAAGCGTAAACCAGTGCCGCTTAAATGGGCTGGATTGTTTTAGAACGGGCTTCAAGCCAGAACTACGCAAACCCGACCAACCAGGAGAGGCATAGCCCAAGACACTTATAAGCTTTAACTTTTCGAAAACTTATAAGACCCACAGGCCAAGACTATAGACTTAGATCTTATTGGACTGTAGCCCAAATAAAGCAAGCTCAACTTTAGGCCTGGTGCACATATCCTAGAAAGGGAACGATGGCCCCGGTAACGGTAATACAAGTCCGAGAAGTAAAAAGCCAAACTAGTGACCAAATTAACCATGAATGAAACACAGACCACCCCTACTCCAAGCTTGTTGTGGAAAGCTAAACAAATCAACGAATGAAAAAAAAAATATCCGACATAACAACAAAAGATTACAACCAAAGAAACCAAACACACCAAAATTCTCCGATCGAGTCCCAAAGAAGGGGAGTAGTTATACAATATAACACACATCGACTCTTTCTCCTCATGTATATGTATGATCTTTCTCCTTTCACCCAGGGCAGCTGTGCTATCTAAATATATCCGATCAAGTTTCACCATTCTGCTTCATTAATTTATTACTTAATTAACCGGTTAATTAATTAATTGGTGGTTCGGTTGCTGTTGATCATGTCCATGTATTGCTTGAAGGACTCCTGGCGCTGCAGCCGCATCTCCTCGTTGAACTTGTTAATGAAGGCCTCCACGCGCCGGTTGAGCTCGTCCTGCCCCAGCGAGGCCTCCCCCCTCCTCAGCCTCCCCCCCGACCCCCGCGACGGGGACGGGGACGGGGACGGCGCCCTCCTCGTCCGCTCCTGGAAAGTCTCCGACTTCCGCATCGCCGCCGCCGCCGCCGGATCGTCGGCGGATGCGCGGGGGCGCGCGTCCCACGTGTCTGCCTTCTTGAGGTGGCGAGCCAGCGGCACCGCACGCCCCTCCGTGATCGTCCGCCACGTGCTCTCCAGCGTCTCGTTCCGCTTCGGCCGGACCACCCCCAACACCTTCCCTGCGTAAGTAAGTTCACAGCAATACCACCATTCGAAATCAAATTTTTTTTTTTTTTAAAAAAAAATGATTAAAAATTGGGCATTCTTGAAATAGATATAAGTGAACTATATAGTGGGCCATTTCACGGGCCGTGGGTTGAGATTTGCCGTGCCGTACCGTCGGGGCTGGGCCTGGCGCTCTTCCTGCGGCTGAACCTGGAGGAAACCAGCGGTTTCTCCTCCCTTGAATTCGAATAGCATTCCGTCGTCGGAATCTCCGTCGTCTTCCTCCTCCGCTTAGGCGACCAGCTCGACCTCGATATCACGAACTCCTCTTCCTCCTCCTCCTCCTCCTCCTCCTCCTCCTCTTTCTTCTTCTCCTCCTCCTCCTCCCCCTCCTCCTCTTCGGCCTTCGCCGCCGCAGCCGCTCCCGTAACTTCGCCAGCGTCGTACTCCTCCGCGACATCGATTTCCGGGGGCGGAGAGGCGACGGAGATGGTCGTTGGGGGCCCGGATTCCGGGGGGTTATCGCTGAAGCGGGAGGAGGCGGCGATGGAGAGGATGATGACGTTGATGACGAGGTAGAGGTACGGCGGGGTGAGCCAGTCCAGGACGAATCCGTACAATCGAGGGAGATCATCGGCCACGAACCCCAGGATCGACGGCCCCGCTAGACGGAGCACCACCGCCGCCCACACCACCGCCGCCGAAGCCGCCGCAGCCTTGATCGACCTACTCCTCCTCCCATACCCCATCATCATCATCATCGCCCTTGCTCTCTCTCTCTCTCTCTCTCTCTCTCTCTAGATCTCTCTCTCTAATGAGAGATGATGCTTCTGGAAAATGGGGGAGAGGGAAAAAAGAGGAGCGGTGGAGCCGGGAGATATAAAAAAGCGGGATGGGGTTTGGAACCGTTGGATCTATAACTAAAAGGTCTCAGCCGTTGGTTATCACAGAGAGCTCTGCTAGCCCCCCGCTCCACAGACCGAGTGACCCGCCTCTCTCTGCTCTATTTGCATCTCTATCCGCTCAAACTTAATTCCAAAAAAAATTTGTACACAGCCTCCAAAGTCCAAAGACTCCAAACAGAAACTCCGGATTTCTGAAATTACTAATTTATCCTCCTCAGCTTCCGGGTTCTTTCCCTGCGTTGGCCGCTTCTATGAATCAAATCAATGATCGCAGGGTCGGAATTTTATTCGATAATATTTAACACGACCGGCACGAAAGGGTAATGCTGGGAATACATACAACAAGTATCACTAATAAATATATATCCAGTGGGAGATTATGGCACGGAAATGGGGCTGAACGAACGGATGAGATTGGCCGCACGCGTAGTGGGGATAGGGATTGCTGGTTTTTGGATTTAAACCGGCCCTTTATTAAAGGGAGAGTCTCCAACGGTCAAAAAATGGACCGTTGCCTCACCTGCGGACAGAGAGAGAGAGAGAGAGAGAGAGGACGAGGCGAGTGGTGGTGGGTCCCATCTGTCGCAAACTCTGCCGCTCGAACGTGTCCGTATATAGCCTTCTCCGCCGACCTTTATTAGTTTGCACCTCGAGATGCGGATCCAACAAGGCTCCAAGAAAACTTTTTGGTTTTTTTTTTTTTTTCAATATTCGGTGTACGGGAAGCTGGAAATTTTCATGCGCAACAGCTGTTTCTCTGTTTCTCAATTCTTATTGGAAGAAAGTTCTTGATGTGCATCAGTGCATCTGGCTTCCGTACGCATACTTTTTACTTTGCTTGTGATTTTCCTTCTTACACCTGTGGATTATTTTTTTAGCATGAAATTTGACTAAACAGTGTAATGTGGATGGTTGCTTGCACCTGTGGATTATTTTTTAGCGTGAAATTTTACCAACGCGCCATTCCGGCATGATGCGGATTCAGATCCGTGTTATGCCAAACCATCTATTTTCAGCCCACAACTCATCACGAATAGCATAGTAATTCTATTTATTATTTTTAGGCGTTATAATTTATTCAATAAATAATTTTAGATCAATCTTTTTTAATATTTATATATTAAATAGTTAAAATTATATTACTTTAAGGGGCCGTTTGGTTAGATGTAGTTGCAGAAACAGTGTAGTTGAAAATACATACAGTTGCAAATACTGCAGTTATAACTACACCTAGTCTGTTTGGTTTTACGCAGTTGCAACTACTGCAGTTACATTTCTTCTGTTTGGTAATATGAAGCTGATAGTTGTATTTATGAATTTTGTCACCTCTTCAGATAGAGTGGTGAGGTTACCTTCACTAAACATAAAATAATTGTATAAATTTATTAATTATTTAAATTTACTATTTATAAATAAATAAGTAGATATATATAATATTTTTATATTTTTCAATAATTCTTCAACTTATTAATCGACACATTTAAAATTTTTAATTTATTTAATTTTAATATGAAAATCAAACTTTAAAAATTTAAGCGATTCTTTTATTTTTTTTATCAATTTTAATAATTATAATTAATTAAAACTTATTAAATTAACATACACGATCACATTCTATAAAAATTTAGAAAAAAAAACTATATTTATATTTTAAATAAAATAAATTTAAAAAAATTAATTTTTTGCACAAAGCTTGTATTGTCTAAAAAATTTTATTAGTATGAGTTTATTTATAAGTATTTTTATTTACCTAAATACATATATTATTTATTTATTTAGCTATTTATTTATTTATTTATTTATTATTATTAATTTGTGGGTGATCCTATCCCTCACCAACTGCTGCAGTTGGAACTACGACCAATTTGGATGTAGTTCCAACTGCAGCATTTGGGCCTTCTTGTGCAGTTGGAACTGCAGCAATTGAACTCAACTACACTAAACCAAACAAAGGAATTGTAGCTGCATGCATTTGCAACTGCACTGCAGTTGCAAATGCGCACAACCAAACAGCCCCTAAGAGAAGATAAATTTTTAAAAATATTAAGGAAAAAAAAAAGAAAAATACAATTGGGCCATGTCATTCCGGTATATTCAGCAGCCGATTGTCCCGCAGGCCGGCTGAGTGCAGCCCAGTATGGCTTGCAGCCGTGCCGGTCTGGGCCAGCCCACGAGCTGCGCGACCGAGATTACATTCTAACGACGTACCTGAGCAGGTTCGTGAGTAAATTAACACATGCCATCTGCAATTACTATTAGCGCTTGAAAAAACTCCATGAGTCACGATTCCAAAAAAGGGACTATGCAGTCACCAGGAGCTTAGCAGCTAATCTGCACGCCTCCTTATGGTTATTGACTAATCTGTGAGCCCAAAGAGGCCCCTCTGACACGCTTTTAGAGCTAAGTAAATAGAAATGGATAACCAGAGTTTCAAAAATACAAATTTGTAACCTCTCTAAGGAAGTCAGTTTAAGAAAGAAAGAAAGAAAGAACGAGTTTCTACTGTTACGGAGTTATTTTATAAACAAAGCGAATGAAACAGACATATTAGTTTAGTCCTCGTTTGGTATGGTTTTTTTTTTATTTTTAAAAATAAATTTTTGCTTATTTAGCAACAAAAAAAATTGAAAACAGCCTTTTTATCCTTCCATTTCTTTTAAAGTAAATTGTTATTTAATACTTAACTAGATGTATTACTATAAATAAACCAACTATAATAGCAAACAAGGCCATAGGATTTTACTTTTTTTTTGCTCTTATTTACAAATATGAACCCCTAAATTAGAAGAGTTGGTTACTCAGCAGCAACCTTTACCTGACTCTTAATAAAAAAAAAAAAATCCCACAACTTCTATTTCCTTCTAGCTATTTCAACACCACCTCTTCTTTTTTTTTTTCTCTTTCTTTTTTATCTTTCTTTACGAGTATAAAAAATTGCTTACAAGAGTAAAATCACCAAACACAGCGTCAACCAACACAAAAATTCGACGATCTTTGCATAGGAATGCAGTCATGCACGTAGAAGCCACATTTTTTTTTTTTTGAGAAAAATAATAGCACGCTACCCACTTCATTCATTGAAAATGTGAATTAAGCAATATGGATGAGGCAGTGGGACCTCGAGGGGCTGAACCGAAAAAAATAAAAAGAAAAGCTATATGACAGTGAAGGATTTCTCCCACAAATTGTACTAACTGTATTATCTTAGTCACAGCTAGATTTGGGTCCGTCTGAATATATTGAAAGATTACTGTATTTCTGATTTTTCAAATAACCCACTATCCAGCTACTAGTTCAATGAGCCTAGCCCTCTTTGGGTGCCCATTAGGCCTAGCCGCCGGGCTATCCCAGGTCGACTGTACGCTGTGTCCAAGCCTGTAAGCGCATTTAATTTATTGCTATCTTGTTTGTAGTAAGAGCAGCTCGTCAAAAGCCGTGGAAAAACGTTCCACGGTTTAGAGTGGAGTGACCACTTGGGCTCTCCACAATCCACTAGTCTAACTTAAAACGCAGCCGGGATGGCCCTACGCCATTGAAAGGAAAGTGCGGAGAAAGAGGACTCAGGCTCATCCCGTAGCGCCTACGTCCAGAGCCCACACACACGGACACAGAAGAGGCATGGATTTTAGTTTATATTTTATTCTTTTCTTTTTTACTAACTGCATGCTTTGAGACCACTAGCGAATAAGATATACATGACGACCAGGCTTATCCCTTCTCATGGCATATACTAGACCTATGGACTATATCTGTCGAGATCATTTCCAATAAATATAGGGAAAACTTCAAAAACCCCCCCTGTGGTTTCATGCATTCTCACTTTAGTACCCTGTGGTTTAAAACGTATCAATTTGCCCCCCTGTGGTTTCGTTTTTATCTTTTCAGAAGCTTTTTCGTTAATATTTCGTTAAATTATATACAAAAAACTTCAGATAACCATCTATGTTTATCGAATATTCACTTTAGTATCCTTTAATTTTAATTTTGTCACTGATTTAAGAAAAAAAAAATAATAAAATTGATAACAAAAAAAGAAAAATGAAACCACAGGGGGGCAAATTGATACGTTTTAAACCACAGGGTATGAAAGTAAGAATGCATGAAACCACGGAGGGTTTTTGAAGTTTTCCCATAAATATATGTATATAAAACGATATGGTGTGATGCATGCACCATTATTAGAATTCTCACATACCTTCAAGATGGCAGTGCTATGGCGCTTTCTTCTCTTCCTATCTTCAATATATGTAATGAAAGCTGCCGCAGTTTTTCTCGGCCACGGCAACGAGACGGACCTGGCGGCTCTGCTGGCTTTCAAGAAAATGATCGACCCGAAGTCCGAAGTGCTGAGCTCGTGGAACGGGACCCTAAACTTGTGCGTGTGGGAGGGAGTCGCATGTAGCCGGAGGCATCCCATGAGGGTGGTAGCCTTGGAGCTTCCTGCACACGGCCTAGCAGGACCCATCTCTCCCTCCATAGGGAACCTCACTTTCCTTCGCATAATCACCCTCAATGGAAACAATCTCTTTGGAGAGATCCCTTCCACTCTCGCCTGGCTGCGCCGGTTGCGTTTCCTCAATCTGACAGACAACTTACTCCAAGGTGTGATCCCTGCCAACATAAGCTATTGCTCTCAACTTAGGCACATAGGTCTTAGCGACAACCAGCTACACGGCACAATTCCACCGGAGATAGGATCTTTGCCAAAGCTTCAGGCATTGTTTCTTGGCAATAACAGTTTCACAGGAGTCATCCCCCCTTCGCTAGGTAATCTTTCATTCCTCAATGGACTATCTATCGGGTTGAATAATTTGGAGGGGCCAATCCCCGATAGCCTCGGTCAACTTACCAACCTAGGCTTCTTACACTTGCCCGTTAACAATCTTACGGGCACGATACCTCCTTCTTTGTTCAATTTATCGTCTTTCTATTACATATCCTTAGCAGTGAACCAGCTAGAAGGTAGCCTCCCAGACAATATTGGAAATAATCTGCCTATCCTTAATTACCTTCTCTTGGGCGGAAATCGCCTCACTGGAACTATTCCAGCTTCACTGTCAAACATTTCACAGCTTGAAATGTTTGAACTCGCAATGAATAATTTTAGCGGGCGGATACCTTCTGAAATTGGGAGGTTGCAAGCTCTTGTTTCTCTGGATTTGGGAGGCAATCAGTTGGAAGCAAGTGGTCCTGAGGACTGGTTGTTCCTTGAATATCTGACAAATTGTAGTAGCATACAGCAATTGGGGCTCGACTCTAATCGGCTAGGATGGGAGCTACCTGCCGTGATTGCCAACTTGTCCACCCAGCTCGAAGTGCTTGCCCTGGATCACAATTATATTTCTGGAAGTATACCTCCAGGCATAGGAAATCTGGTAGGTCTTGAAGCGCTTGCATTATCTTCCAACTATCTCACAGGCATCATCCCACAAAGCATTGGGAAACTTAGCAGGTTGCAGAAACTGTACCTGGATATCAACAACTTGACAGGGCCCATTCCTTCTTCCCTTGGAAATCTCACCCAACTGAACAGTCTTATTGTAGCTTTCAATAACTTACAGGGACCGATTCCTACCACCATTCGAAATCTGCAACAGCTAACTCTTTTGGACCTCTCTCACAACAAGCTTAGTAGTTCCATACCCAAAGAAACTTTTGTCCTGTCATCTCTCTCCCAATACCTGAGCTTATCTTACAATTTGCTAGTTGGTTCCCTTCCTTCGGAAGTGGGTGGTTTGACAAACCTAAGATCATTAGAAGTCTCAGGAAACAGATTGTCGGGCGAGATCCCTGATACTCTGGGCAATTGCCAGGTCATGGAATACCTGTTAATGGATGACAACAACTTCCATGGGAACATTCCGCAAACCATGGGAAACATGAGGGGCCTTCAAGTACTAAATCTCACACAGAATAACTTGTCGGGCCTAATTCCTGATGCCTTGGGCAGTATATCCGGCTTGCAAGAGTTATATCTTTCTCACAATAATTTCTCAGGGCCCATCCCAAAAATCCTCCAGAACTTGACCAATTTACTCAAGTTAGATCTATCCTTCAACCATCTTGAGGGTGAGGTACCAAACGAGGGGGTTTTCAAAAATGTGAGTGCATTATCAATCCTGGGAAATGACGGGCTCTGTGGCGGCATGTTACAGCTTCATCTACCTGCATGTCCTACCCCCATAAGGTCTCCTAGAAAGAAAAGATTGCAAAGATATGTTAGAATAGTGATACCAATAACCGGAGCAACTCTATTCTTCATTCTGTCTTTGCTCGCAGCTTTGTTGTTTTATCGAAAATTTAAATTAAGAAAGAAAGATGCACCATTGACGCAAGAAATTGAGGATCAATATCCGAAAGTTTCTTATGGAGAATTATTTAAAGCAACTGATGGGTTCTCCCAAACCAATTTGATAGGGAAAGGAAGATATGGCTCTGTGTACAAAGGCACTCTAAGTTACAATCAAAGCACCATAGTCGCCATCAAAGTTTTTAACCTTCAGCAGTCAGGGTCTTCTAAAAGCTTTATTGCCGAATGTGAGGCACTAAGAAGAGTTCGCCACCGTAGTCTCATCAAGATCATTAGTTGTTGTTCGAGCATTGACTACCAGGGTACCGATTTTAAAGCCCTGATCTTTGAGTTCATGCCTAATAACAGTTTAGAAAGCTGGTTGCATCCGAAGGTTGATGACTCACAACAATGTAAAACTCTCAGCCTACCTGAGAGGTTGAACATTCTGGTCGATGTTGCCGATGCGCTGGATTATCTTCACCACAGTTGTCAGCCAGCAATTGTACATTGTGATATGAAGCCGAGTAACATCCTTCTTGATCAAGAAAAGTGCGCACATGTTGGAGATTTCGGGCTCGCGAGGCTCCTGCCTGAAGTTGTAAGCACATCTTTGGTTGATTCAAGAAGCTCTATAGGAATAAGAGGATCTATAGGTTATGTTGCTCCAGGTAACTCGATTTCCGCTATGGTAACATTTACAGCCGTGTGCATGTATTAGCACATGCACATATATTTCCATGGCAAGAATAGAGATTTAACAAACTAACATATACTAATAGTTTATTATGCGTGGATTAATGCAGAGTATGGTGAAGCCAGTCAACTTTCTACCAGTGGAGATGTATATAGCTTCGGAATTACCGTCCTTGAGATGTTTACAGGAAGGAGTCCCGTTGATGAAATTTTCAAAGATGGCCTGAATCTACATGAGTATGCTGCAGGGGCTTTCCCAGAAAGAGTCATGGAAATAGTTGATCCTGTAATTCTGTTACATGCTGAAGACAATGTTGCTGCTATTGACAGCTGGGGAGGAGGTAATACATCCAGAAGAATAGTGGAGATGTGCTTAGTTTCTGTCATAAAAGTTGGCCTCTTATGCTCAAAGCAATCACCAAGAGAAAGAATGTCCATGAGGGATGCTGCCAAAGAGATGCACACCATTAGGGATGCATACCTCGGAGTAAGGAATCACGAAAGAAGGCCTACTCAGCTGTAAAGTAGTGCCTTTTTCTTTGTTGAAGAATAACGTGTAATTGCATAAATATATTGTCATTATTAACGATTGAAAAGATATTGAAATAAAGTAACTCTGTAAGCAGGAACTTGCAATCTAAAGAATACATAGACATACCTACATCTTCTTTAGGCTTCACCGCCACTGACAATATTTAGCTTGCTGGCCTCCAGGCAAGAAAGAATATTTGGTTAGCTTGGAAGTATATTGAGTTAGCTTACTTTTTCATCAACAATGTCATGATAATGATGTTTTGAATTCGGAAAAAAAAAATTTAACAGAAAGCTGCAAATTTTATAATCAAATAAATATTTCCCAAGTCTCTCTTGCCTCCATTTTGATAATGAGCAAATGAGTGATGACAAGAAACTGATAGCCAAGTTTAAGTATGTATAAAAAAAACTAAACCAACAGGGAAATAAATGTTATCCAAGTACGAAATCCACTTCGAAAATTTTCAAATCTAGAGACATACAGGAATACATTAAGTCGCAGTACATATGGAGCTCATTACATGAAGCAATATACTAAGTTTGGATTCACTCATTCTTTTTCTCAAATTTCGCCCTGTCAGCTCCACTATATGGCGCAACATGATATGCATACTGTTGGATAACGGAGAAGACAACCATTTCAACTATCACCAACAAATTTTGAATCGCCTTTTGGATATGCACAACATCCAACCAGAAATGATGGGATTGGATTACTCCTACAGCAGCCAACACATCAAGAGCAACTCCCTGCAAAATAAAAAAGAAATTCAACCTTCAATTTGTTCCCTTTCAAAAGAATGATAAGTAAGACAATCGAAGATCCCATTTAATGTTATAATTAAAAACCACAGAGATATGACAGAACATTCCAAAATTTCCAAATTTCTTCTTCCCTTTGTCCCATAAAATTTTTCTTTTCCTACCTAAAGGGTTAGTCTTATTGAGATAATACAAATACCTGGAGTTCTTTTGAGTATGACAACCACTCTTACAAGGATTAACTACTTGCCTATCCGCCCAGCTCAGCTAAATGGGCGTTTGGATATATGCAGTTACAATTCAGCCCAAATTTAAGTTCGGTGAGATTATAAACATCATTCTCACCATCAGCCATGATAACATCGAAGACATCTGCTGCTTAGCTGTGGGCTACTTTTTGGATTTCCACAAAAGAAGACTTCGAACTACTACAAGCAGAAATTGCCTAAAAATAGAACTCAAAGAGCTCATGGTTAGGCGGCAAATCTCCTTGGCTTTATCGTGATCGATGGCGGACAAATATTTCTACTCCTAGTATACTTGATTGAAGAACGAATTGCAATTAAGTCAATCTAAACAACCCATAAAAGTAGATGTCTGATCTGCAGTTATTCATATGCTTGTACACAGCTTAGATTTCTCTTTCCATTAGTCGTATAGTATTGTTTCTGACTAAATCTGTGTGTGACAGCCACTGGAACTCAAAACTCGGTCTTCATGGCAAAATCTGTAGCTACGGTTAGCTTTAGATAGTGTTGCACAACTTTTGAAATTTGTATTCCATTTCCATCAAGCTAATATAAGATAAACTTGCATCATAGATTATAACTGATTTTTGCCCTCATGGTCAACATAGCTGATTAGGATTGGTTGAATCTTAGCATAATTTCAGAACATGGTAGACCCATTTGATGTAAACAATAGTTGACCAAAGCCAAGAAAAGAAAACTACCTGCCAAAAGCAAAAGAAGACAATCCCTTTGATGCACAAGAACTTTGCCAGAGGCTTGTGGGGCGCCAGCTCCTTCGCAAAGACATGGTAGAAGATAACCAGAGCATACAACGCCATGGAAACTGAGATGTTCAATATGATCGTGAAAAGCCAGCTAAGCCAAGTTGGATAGAGTCCTAGAAGTTGCAGTATTATCATAGAAACAGAGCAGACAGGGCGAATCACAACAAATTGCCATGTCCAGTACTTGAGAAGCTTCAATGTGTGGTGCTCCAAACGGACAGTGCGAGGCTGTTTTTCATATAACAAATCATTATGAAATAGCATACATGTCTGCACTGATTTAAGATAATGTGTGCTTGGAACATAGAGAAATATGCAATGTGCAGGATATTAATATCAACATCAACACACAACAGCTACAGTTATTAAAAACTCGGAAACCCAGGAATTGTGTACTAATAAACCATCCACGACATGTGGATAGATGTGATTTGTTACTGTGCATAAGCGTGCAGTCTGCCTAGTTGCTAAAAATCTATAGTTAGAAGATAATTCAAGTAGCTGGCTAGGTACCTCTAGGAAGATAACCAAAATACTTATCTAACTTACACCGCTAGGCTGTCATATTAGTCACCTAAGGTATTGTCTGTTCGAATGCAAATCATTCTCCCTAGCCCGTGCATACATTACTAATTTTATATGTACCTCACACTTGCAAAATAGCATGTTCACAAGCTATCCACTTGCCACGTGAGCTCTTTCTTACACCATATTTGAATATTAGGCTATGCTTCCACATGGTTTTCTTTCTCCTCTTTAACCCTTATTTTCTTGTGGCAATATTTCATAAATAAAATGTAAAAACATATAGAACTTACCTGAACTATGGACTATTTTGAATCAGATATCCAGCCTTTCAAAATTTTGATTTTACTCCCCAACATTTCAATTTGTTTGATTTGAATTAGTTAACGATACTTTGACTTCAAAATCTTAGCTAATTGCTTACTTTAAAAAATTTATAGTAGCAAGAATTGTATGAAGTATGCTAACTAAATCAGTAAAGATAAACGATGCATTCAAAATATGAAGTCAAAATGCCATTAACTGACTCAAATCAAACAAATTGAAAGGTTGGGTAGTAGAATTAAAATTTTAAAATTTTGGGTAGCCAATTCAAAATAGTCCATAGTTTAGGTAAATTTGTACGTTTTTTTACCTAAATGAAACAGTCATTCGCCGAATTGCAAGATAAGCCACATGCAAAGAAAATACAGAAGCATGCATATAGAATAGCTAGTTTAATAAAACCAAGTTTTGACAGAAAGCGTACCAAGAAAACAGACACCGGGAAAGAGTGGTGAATCTCCCTTCCTTTTATTTCATCAGGAACTATGTTCTTGCTGATAGAGATATTCAAGTAGCTATACATCAATGCCATGAACTTAGCAATCACCTACACGCCACAACAGGAACACATAATGAAATTCTCCAGAAGCCTTTAGAAGGTATGCATGAGACAAACACTTCAATGTCAAGGTAAGGGCTCACCAATGCCTCGTAGCATTCTTTAACCGAGTCCAGGAACATGAAAAAAGCTTCGCTGCCTTGAATATCTAGCAAACCGACAAAGGAATCAATCGCATATAATGGAGCCATCAGTATGATTATTAGTATAGCCTTCTGCTCCTTGGGATTTTTCCAGTAGAAAAGATGCTGTGATAGCAACTGTAATGTAAAATGCATCGTCAGCATCACACAGCATGCTGCCCCCAATAGAGTGAGCGTCCCTCGGTCCATCGTTGTTAAATCCATCTGCGGGAACATGGAGGCAGGGCGGAATCTGAAAATACATGATTATTCATGTCAACAATAATCTATTCTATTAGCTATAATACTATTCTAGTAACAACCTACAAATGAATCACAATTTTGACTCTAGTGAAGGTAGTTAAAAGTAAAATATCATCTTAAAATCCATCAAAAATCAGTGATTAAAATGAAACTAATGAGTAGATAAAAATCCTTACAAACTGGTTGAGCACCAAAGGAAGCCACAAACCAACTAATAAACGACAAAACAATCAAAATTAAACCCAAAGTTCTTGAACGGAAGTAAAAAAAAAAAAACAATCTAAATTAAATAAGAGAGTACCCATCATCCTTGTACCACATCACATGATACAGGAAAAGGGGCAAAATACTACACAGGAGTATAGGAGAGTAGAGAGGATATAGGACTCACATTCATGGCATCGACAACTGGTGAGATTAATTCAAAAAAAATTTCAAATAGAACTCAGCAAGGATGCCATATATCATAACAAAGAACAGGGAGAAGCATGTGTTTTAAGAAGAATGGAGGATAAGCCTCACTCTTTGATGAGCTCATCAACCATCAAAGTATTCAGTGCTTTGACTTTTCAAGGAAACCCAGCTGCAGCAAAAAACTCCAAAAAGATCAATTTCAGCACCTCCTTCACTCGAATTCGTGTCGAATGATCTCTCATAGACCAAAGTAATCATGATAACTGAGAAATGCGAAGAGTCATCTACCAAATGCCTATGTATTCTATTTTCTACATCATACCATGCCCCTCTCATTTCACAACAAAATAGGCGAAAAACACAGAAGTATTGGTTAGCTTGGACAGGAAACAAGCCGTAAAATCGCAATCGATCAATCCACGATACGCTCCTGAAAATTAGGATCTCCGGGTCTTATGGGTTTCCTCCGGATTTCTTTTATTCTTCAAACTGTTTGTGGGGATGGTTTCCTTCCCAATATCAGCTTTAGGGTTGACATAATAAGTGCTGGCGAATCCAGTACAGTATCAGATCTATCAGCAATTTGCCAGATTATCTGCTAAAAGTAAAAGGAAACTGGGGGAAAACAAAAACTAGACTGAAACAGCTCAGAACAACTAAATCATCGAGCACCATCTGAAAACATCACCGCAAAACAAGCCGTGCGAATGATCCCTTAGTTGAAGAAGGGAACTAAACTACGTAGCACCAGATTGGAGAAATCAGGAGATGGATTTAACTTAAAACACTTACGAAAGAATCCGATCTCTTCCTCAGTGAAACCGATAATGGAGCTTGAGAGAACGAGTTTAGAAAGAGATGGGGACAAAGAATTGTACGCTTACTTAGGGCGGAGCAATTAATGGCGACGCATGAGTTGTCTCTCGGTCAGGTCGCTATGTTTGACTTCATGCGCACCGTCCTCGATCGCCCAAGGGGACGACGACGGAGATGGAAAAGGAGCCCATTATGAAGACGCACAAACCTCACAAATTCCTGCACAACGAGGCCTACTACTAAATGGGCTTTTCCTCAGAATTAGACCGGCCCAAAAATGTCCTGTCGAGAACGAGCCCAACAACCGAGCCCGAGACGGCGCAACGAATGTCCACGTATGTCCAAAATTCTTCGGGCTCGGCCCATCTACTTGTGAGGCACGAATAGCACTATTATTGTTTCGTACATATGGTCCCGACCGGCACTTTGTGTTAGCTTGTCATTTAGTGTCAGAATATATATTAGTTTGTCATTATCACTAATTAATCGTTACGTATCGGTAAGTTCAACTCAATCTTCGGCTGAAGCCACGCATGAGTGATGTTCAACATTGGCAGCCGTAGTTAGGTGTTGATGATAAGTTGAAGTCCTTCCTTCCCCATTGGTGTCACGTCTCTAGTTTGGAACTAGCCATCAATGAGTCAAAAATATCTGACGTAATGTAATCTTTTTGTCATCTCAAATAAAACATTAAGCCTGCATATATACAAAGAAAGAGTAAGGAAAACGTTTTGATGCATCATTAAATCAAAAGATCCCATCCAGGCCTTAATTAATTGATTCCGTATGATTTAAGGGCGCTTTGAATTTGTAGCCAAAAACACAACTTCAGAAAAAAAAAAATTGCAAAACAAAAAGTTAACTAGTAGCACCCTCCTTTTTACAGTGAGAAGGTGTATGATGCTTAATTTGTCTATTTCATTTTCATCTGTTAATTCTCCAGGCACTTTGCGGATAAGGCACAAGAAGTGATCAGAAGTGGTCGGCAAGGTTTGGAGTCACTCCACTTCTCACAGATATATTTATTTGCCAAAGTCTAATATGGTCGAGAGAAAATATAGATAGGATTTTTGGAGTTGAGCTATGATACTTTTACAAGTATCACCATCATGGTGCTATTAGGTTTTAAGCCATTGGATCTACTTTTTGATTATTAATAGTCCTTAGATTAAACATTATTCCACCTACTACCACCTACCACTATCATCTCAACCTCACATCTCTCCATCCAAGGACTAAAAACACACAAGTATCACCCCCATAATACTTTTACAAGTATTCTAGCCCTACTCGGATTTTTGTATACGACCTTCGTTTAGTTTGTGGTATTATTACTCCCTCTTGTTGGGCCTTCCAGACACTAGTGCGCCGCGCCCAGCTTTTAAACACAAATATAAAGGAACACACAAGTAGGTGGAAATAGTGGATGCGAGCTTTTTTTCGTAGCTAGCATCAAACTTTAGCTACAATTTGGTAGGAACTAAATATATGCTTAGAATGGTGCAAAGAATTATATATATACAAACTTACGTGCTTTTAAAAGTATAGAAGTTCACCGACCATTCCTAGAGCGAGCAACAAAGAGCTTGGTAGTTGATACCCGAGGTCCCAAATTCGAATATTTGTTGATTCACATTTTAAACTAAGTTTATTTATAAATGAAATAAACGAAGAGTATAACGTGCTACCTATCTCTTTTAAAAAAATAGTATAGGAGTTCAACTCTCTCTCTCTCTTTATGTATATAATTTAATAAGACTATGCTTTAAGAGATTTCAGCCATATCAAGAGAGAGAGAGAGAGAGAGAGAGAGAGAGAGATTTCAACCACAAGTACAAGCGAGCGAGTAGTATTTGTGCTCCAAATTCGAACCACTCTGCCTCATCAGTGGATTTTAAATTAAACAGTTTTCAAAATTCGAAGCATTTAAGATTAATATTCCGTAGTGGTGCTGAATGACATGGTCTCTAAATTCAAAGCACTAGGTAAAGTAGTTAGCCCATTAAGAATTTGGGCTGAAGATGTTCACCTAGAAAATGCTTGCATGTACCATTAATGGACAGGACAGATAGCAATTGAACATATAGAGGAGAACTTAACTATTGGTGTGTATGTGTTATTAATTTGCATTAATTATGTTGAAGAGTGGTCAGTCAAAGTAAGATATGTTTAAATAAAGGCTTTTCTATTTGTATAATGCTTATTAGTGGATCGGCTGCATACTTGTTGTACTATGATTGGCTGATTTTACCACGTTGGTTTTGAGACAATACCATCACCAATAAAAGGTATACTTTTGAAGTAGCAGAAGATATCAAGATAGTGAAGGAAAGGAAAAGATCAATAATCATAACAGAGAATCATAAAAAGGCACGTCAAGAGATACGATGGGGACATAAGATTGATAAGTGATTACCATGATTCGGGTAGCACCAAAGTAGCCACATAAAAGAGGATATGTTGATTCTTTTTACGCAGGCGAACGAGGGGTGTTCCGTAATCTCGAACTGGGGCTCTCTTAATTCACTTGTCGGCGAATGAGAGAACTCCACATCGTGCAGAGTGAGAGTAATATTGCAAGTTAATTGCGCCGTATTTGAGTTCGTAACAGCATGAAACAGGTCGTGCATGGAAGCCAACAAGAAACGTTGGTTATCCAGCAAGAACCAAACGCTTGCATTTCTCGCTTCTCTGTGCTCGGCTGTTACCTTTTCTTTTGTTTTGTCCTGGTAATTGAGGGATCTCTTTCTTCTAGCGGCTTTCTTATCGAGTTATATAAAATGAAAATTTGAAATTCAGCAGTGATATTTTCGTGGATTTATTATTATTAATTTTTGACTGTATAATAATATTGTGTGTTGCGACTGCCACGCATACTCTTAAACAGAAAAACTGTTCAATAAATCAAATCAACTAGTAATTGTTCGGCTTCCTTTTCTCTTTTTTTTCTTTTTTTTTTTTTTGTGGGTGTTACATACCTTAGCCTGTACAGCCACCTGCTGTTCATCCTTGATTGCGTACGCTTACCGTTCATCCCTTGATTTGCGTACGGTCACTGTATTTCGCAGCTTGTAATGCTAATGTGGAACGAAATGTATATTACATGTAACAGTAGCAGTGGGGCAATATAATAGGGGACGACTCCTTCAAAGGACGCACTTGAATAGAACGCAGAAGACGAGCATCAGAGGGGTAAGGGGCTGATGAACATTTATGAAAAGGAAGCAACCCCCTTTAGTGGCCCAAAATCCAATGGTGATATTTTTGGAGGAGAACATCAAAACCATTGGGGTCCATGTTCATCACAGGTTCTAAGGTAAAAAGAAAAGGTACAAAAGCTTCATTTCCCCGCACTCCCCTCCCCTCGTCTCCTCTTAGTCCTCTTCATTGGCGACACTGGTAATATGATATAGATAGATACAACCCCCTCCCTCTTTTGTAGGTTTTATTACCTCGGTTTATTTTCTCCCCAAAAATTATGGGTGGTGAAATGAAAACTATTTCCCGTGTCATGTCATGCACGAAGGTAGGCGCTTGTGTCTATAGCATCTCGAGGCCAGCTCACAGGTCCTTTTTGGGATTCCCCAAATAGCCCCATACTAGGCCCAATGCTCTCTCATCTCTCAATTTCTTCCTCTCTCGTCTCCGCGGCTCTCTCTCTTCTCTCTCTCTCTCTCTCTCTCTTCCAGTCTCTCCCCCGCCCCCCACCCAATATTCTCTCTCTCTAGATGCTCTCATCACCCTGTCCCTCTCCCCCCCCTCATATTCTCTCTCTCTCTCTCTCTCTCTCTCTATGTGTGTGTGTGTGTGTGTGTGGGTGTGGGTGTGTGTGTGCAGGTGTATGTAGCTCCGATTAAAACTTAGAACTTAATAAAAGAGCGTGGGGTGGGGGGATTGGGTTGGGATGGTGGGTTATATGAGACACCCACGACGGAGGAGGGGAGGAAGGAGAGCAGCGGCTTTAGCGCTTGTTGTTATACGAATGGGAATGGGGAGCGCCTCCACTCTTTGAAAAGATCAAGCCTATATCCTTTTCCCCGACGGTTTTATTAGGCGAGAGAGAGAGTTCGAGAGGCGTGTGCGCTAGGGATTCTCTTACGCTGGATCCTCTTATTTGTGGGCTCGCTCTCTCTCGCCGTGCCGCGTCCCGCTTCAGATCTCGCTCGCCCCCGGCCCAAAGGTGGCGCCTTTCGCGGGGCGTTGCCTTTTCTCCGCAGCACCCCCTCGATACCGCGTCTTTTCCTTGCCTTTTTTCTTTTTTTTTTCTTTTCATTCTACGTGGCCTGGGTTTCCCCACCACTGCAGATCGATCGATGCTCTTAATTAACTCTCTATATCCTTCTCTCTCTCTCTCTCTCTCTCTCTCTCGCGTGTAAGATCTTTAATTTATTACGAGGGTTTCGGGCGCTTTTGTCTCAGATCAATCTAGGTTCTGCTTGTTTCCGGATACTGGGTCTGAGCTTTTGAGGAGGCGGTTTCGTTGATTGCACGAGTTCTCATCCATGGCTAGCAAGGGTCCGGAAAAGGACGTGGAGTTTCTGTTCAGCGACGAGGAGCTGCGGGAGATGAGCGGGCTGAAGACAGGCTCGGACTTTGTGGAGGTCACGTGCGGGTGCACGAGCCACCGCTACGGCGACGCCGTTGGTAGGCTTAGGGTTTACGCCTCCGGCGATCTCGAGGTCCGCTGCGACTGCACGCCCGGCTGCCAGGAAGGTCTCTCCTTTTCACTCTTCCATATCTCTCTCTCTCTCTCTCTCTCTCTCTCTCTCTCTCTCTATATATATATATATATATATATATGCATCTTTATCCTTCCTTCATATGCCGGATTTGCACACATGATGTTTGATCTTTGGTCGTGCTTGCTATATATAAATATGTATATGTACCTGCCTCCTTTTTGTAATCTCATTGATTATATGCAGGAAGTTTTTTTTTTCTTTTTTTTTTTCGTTCATCCTAACTCACATGCAATGCTGATTCATCCACTTGAAACTTCATTCTCTTCATTTTTTTTTTTGAGTTTGTGCCTACTTTCCTTGTTCTTGCAGAATGTGGTGGTACTGTTAGGAACTTCCTGGTTCTTGTGTCCTGTACTTACCATGTTTCACAGTGTTTTGCTTCAAAAAATATTTGCTTTTGATCCTGGCCTTGTTAGCAGTTTTGTTCTGTACAAAAACTCGTCGTGTCGATCGCTGTCTATATTTTGGGATTATCTCCTAATGGAAATTGAGGATGCATTGGACTCTTCTATATTAACTTCTGTATATATTATACTGGTTGCTCAGCATGCATCTTCAACTTGGGTTCTTCTTGCAGCAGACCTCTGCATGTTACTTTTTGTGTCTTCATTTTGTTTCTTCTATTCAACCTGCAACTTTAGTCTTTTCGACCGGCATGTATTATTAGCTTGTTGGTGTAGGTTAAATATACTCTGGTGATAATAGATAAACACATTCTTTTATTCATGCTTACTGTTTTGCCTTTCCTTTTCAGCTCTTTACTGTAAGAAGGTTCGCTTCTCTCTGTTTTTAGTTCTTCTTGTAACTTGGGGCATAGAATACGTACTTGGAAATCATGATTCAACAGCATGTTCTTTGGATCTTTTGACAGAAGAATTCAACTATCACAAGTTGTCTTTTTTTTTTTTTTTGGTTTTTAGCTCTTCTTGTAACTTGGGGCATAGAATACGTACTTGGAAATCATGATTCAACAGCATGTTCTTTGGATCTTTTGACAGAAGAATTCAACTATCACAAGTTGTCTTTTTTTTTTTTTTTGGTTTTTAGCTCTTCTTGTAACTTGGGGCATAGAATACGTACTTGGAAATCATGATTCAACAGCATGGTCTTTGGATCTTTAGTGACAGAAGAATTCGACCATCACAAGTTTTTTTTTTCTTTTCATTTTAGCAAAGTGAGAAGAAATTTCATGGAAAATCCTAATGAAAAATTGCTGCTTTTCAATATTGCATAAGTTTAATTTTCAGAGGTTGGAAAAATCAGGAATTCAAAACAATCCTAGGAATTACAGGTAATTAAGCTTCTTTTTTTGTTTCTTTCTTTTTCTTTTTCTTTTTCTTTTTTTTTTTCGGGGCTACATGCGGTAATGACTCAATTGCTTCACATGCTTTTCAGAGTTTATTCTTGTTAAGTAATGTCCAAAATGGAATGAAGGACAAAACAGTAGTTTATTAGGCTGCTATACTCGCTATGTTGCACAACTGGCCATTACATAGATATAGCCAGTTAGCAACCCTCTTTCCTATGCTGACGTTTATCTTAGGAGTCACATCTACTCAGGTTTTATTCTGGAAGAGCTCAGTGGGTCAATTTTGCATTCTGATTGATATTTTTCCGTAATTTAAAGGCTTTGTGCCTTAAAGGCACTTCAAATTGGTTTATTACCCATATAATTCAGCTTTTGAACATGGTATTGAGACTTACAACTTAATTATCATCCAAAAGTTTGAGAAAATTACTCCGCAAGATGCTTTAATTTTATCTTTCCTTCTCTTAATTTGGGTTGAAGGCCAAATGTTGATGGGATGCCATGCTGGATTGAAGAGGTCTTTTGGACAAGTAAAACGATAGATGAAATTTCCGTTCCTGGAGAATCTCTGAAGAGCTATGCATTTATTCGTCGAGATTTATAATTATATACAAGAAAATTTCTGCTGAAGCATGCAAGTTTGTATCTTCCAATACAGCTTCTCCTTCCTCATCTCACACAAATGAATGTTGAATGACTCATCAAGATGGAAGGAAGGATTCATTTTGTGCGTGGAATGGTCCAATCATCTGACTAGATATTCTTTGTGCTTTGTTCTTTTTTTTTGATGCTTAGGACGATTAATTGACAGTCTTTGGCATTCTTCATGCTTAGTTCTTTATGTTTCATGCGTCAAATGTTCATTGACATAATTCAATCTACCTGTTTAACCTTTAGAAAATTGTAAAATATACTTTTGTATCTCCAGTTTAATACAAGCTTTTCTGTGATTCGTTATTGACTCATTATAGAAATAAGTAGTCAGATCATAGTTCCATCCTGCATCTATAACCACTGAGCATAATCTAATGGACATCTAATGCACATTGATAGCTCGGCTTCTCTTTTTGTGCAAACTGTGTCAATAGCCTGATGGTAATTTTTCGTTACTGTGATCTTCAGATAAGTTGACCCCAGCTGCTTTTGAGAAGCATTCTGGACGGGAAACTGCGAGGAAATGGAAGAACAATGTGTGGGTTATAGTTCAAGGAGAAAAAGTCCCACTGTCAAAGACGGTACTGCTTAGGTACTATAACCAATCACTGAAATCTGCAAATGGCTCTCACAAAGGTCCCAATGGCCGTCCATGTCATCGCGATGAGTTTGTACGTTGTTCAAGTTGTAACAAAGAACGTAGGTTTCGCCTCCGAACCAAAGAGGAGTGCCGTATATACCATGATGCTGTCCGGAATGCCAATTGGAAATGCTCAGATTTGACGTTTGATAGGTATTGTTCTTATCTTTGATTGCATGAATCTCTACTTGCTGCACTATTATTGCACACAATTCATTGGCTAGGTATTGCTAGAAATGTTGGTACATTTTTGTGGTATAAATATTGTGTGCCCCTATCTGATACATATGAATGCATTTTATGTACTAACATGTCATATTCTACCTAGTAAAATCTAATGATATTGATTGTTTTGTTAGTTAGAAAATTCTCTGCTTATGTGCTTGTATACTGTTTTGCCATTGATTAAAATATTGCATCCAAGTAATTGTACATCACTTAATATAACTCACACATCCCTATTGGTGAGAATCTCGTGCATCTTGTCTTGCATATATTTCTGATGCACAACTATTCTCGTCTTCTTCCTTTGCTTTTCGAAGCAAACTAAATGTTATATTGCTGCACTAATTCCAGTGTTACCTGCGATGATGAGGAAGAGCGTGCAAGTCGCAAGGTCTTAAGAGGATGCTTGCGCTCCCCATCCTGCAAAGGTTGTACCACATGTGTCTGCTTTGGATGTGATATTTGTCGCTTTTCAGATTGCAGTTGCCAGACATGCGTTGACTTCACCCAGAACTCGAAAAGTTAGGCTATTTAAACGCCATTCTTTTCTCCCCTTCACAGGCTTATGCTCGTTTTCAAGACGTTAGACATCGTCAACATTAAGTTCTTTGACTAGTTATTCTTGCTTGCTAGCGGAGGCTTCTTCAATCAATCTGGGTTCACATTTGTTGTCTCGATAACTATTCTTGCTTCCTCGAGAGGCAGCAGAATTTTGTTAAAGAAAAACTATTTATTATTTTTATTATTTGGACAAGATATGCCATATTGGAATGATTATTTCTTCCAAAAACCAGTGGATGTCAATCTCAGTGCATCGTTCCTCCTTGATTTCAAAACAATATTATTTCTGAAGGATATTAAAATAGATCTTCACTAGGTGGCAGGTTTTTCTGTTTTTTCCTGGCTCTAGTTGTTTTACTTTAGCTATCATGCTTTTAAGTGACATTGTTATAGTTAAGTTTCAAAAAAAAAAAAACAGAGAGTGCTATAGTTGTTTTGGCAATTGGCTATTCTGTCTATCATTTGACTGATGTCACTGTACTATGGCCATCTAAATGGTCATAGATCTATCACTAATCATTCATGGAATGTTGTCTACTGTAGAGATATTACCTAAAGCTTGCAGATCTTGTGCTAGTAATTGATTTTGGATGACATGATGGTACAAGTGGACTAGTTTCTGCATTTGAGTGGTCATCATAATGACTTTTGATCTATTAAATGTTAACCATGATAATATGTTTACTTGCATTGTTATAATTGGATTACTAATTACTGCATTATTTTTACTGATCATGGTTAGATCAAGTAACATTCTAATATCGCCTCAGAGATAAACTATTTTCTGAAGCTAGCTACAGCATATATCCAAGACCACCTGAGAGCTTAAAGATCAGTATGGACATCTTACGAACACCCGGTTAGCCCTCGCATGCCCGTTCTTTTCTTTCTTTTGCAGCTTTTCAAGCTGTAATAACTCAAAGACCTTCTTTATCCGACCAAGGCCCGGATTAGGAAAGAGGAGTCACATTTTTAACATATCGGGGTATACCAAACATACCTAACTATGAGCCGTTTGAATGCCGAGTTCATACTCAAAAAGGTCTCAAAGCTGGTATAATATAACAGTGTCCCTGATTTCAGTAAGGGCAATAGCAGTTGGCTTCAAACAAGTTGAACCCCTAGTTCTTTGCTTGCTGAATCTCCACATGCAATCAAGGTTGGCAAGCATTTGAAACTACGAAAAGAACTTGCTAGAAAACTTCCAATTATGTCAGACTGTTAGATCTCACACTACGCTTATGAAATACCGTTAAAGCTCCGCTGGTCCATTAACGCCTTTAGAGCCCATGTGCTACTTCGTGAATATGGCAGCAAAAACTGGCCAATTGCCTACAATTGGCAGGTGCTTACATTGTCGAACAAGCAACTCGGTCAAAGTTAGCACCAGAACCAAAATCCAGGTCATCATCATATATAAGAATGAAAGAGCAGAGACAAATATCCTCCAACTATACCTCTGGTGATCTATACAAGTTTTAACTACAGGGGTAGGGGCACTCCTTAAGGTTCAGGAGATGAAGTTTAGAAGCACTAAATGCGTGGTTATGCAGTTCGTTTTCCTTGCTGCTGCTGTGGAAATTAGAGTCTCAGCCCAGAACACAGTGACCTGCTTTACCCGTACGAGCAAGTGTTTTCTTAAGCGGCTTCACTGTCCAGCAGAGTGCCCGTTTATCAAGCCGCCAAAGCCCAAAAGCCAAAGCGTGCTACCTAGACTGCAGAAAGTGTGAGGTATCTTGCCGAGGTACGCTCACGCATCTAACACTTGCCTTCTTTTTTCTGTTTTCAGTGTGAATAGAATTATTCACATCGACGAAAGATAAACCAAACACTAAGGCCTTATTTGGTCGCACTTATGTTCTTTTGGCTTTTTTAAACTCAAATTCTATGCATTTGAGCGCAAACCTATACATCTATCACATTTTCTTTGTCAGCAAAAAGCAAAAAGTTGAGTGGGTAACTTTTTTGCTTCAGTGTTTTCTTAAAAAGGATGAGTTTGCAAGCTGGCCCAGGATAACTGAAGGGCAATGGAGAGAGTTGTCCCTCCGTGCCAGTGGCATGCAATCACATTGAACTTGGGCTTTAAAGAAGCAAAAGCGCAACCGAATGAGGCCCAAGGATAATACCTCCCATAACTTTGAGTCTTAATGATTTGCCTGTATTCTTTTAACACTGGAATGTTCGTTAGAGTATCATGCAAGTATTAGACTGCAGGGCGAAAACCAAGCTGCAACGGATTAGGATCGGATTGCTATGATCCATGGTTCATTGGTGGAGACGGCATTGTGTTCTACTTCCATGGGAAGAGAGATGAGCATTTCAGCCTCGCGTCAGATCCGAACATCCAGATCAATGCCCGCTTCATCGGCCTCCGCCCCGCAGGGAGAAAACATGACTTCACTTGGATCCAAGCACTTGGCATCATGTTCGCTTTTCACACCTTTACCATCGAGGCCACGAGAGCCGAATCATGGGACAAATCAATCGATCACCTTCAGTTCATTTTTGATGGCAAGAACATTCGAGTCCCAGAAGGCCATCTATCCAACTGGAATTCGTTTGACAACAGGCTGGTAATTGAGAGAACTGAAAGGAGAAACAGCGTAACAATCACAGTAGAGGGTATTGCGGAGGTTTCACTTAATGTGGTTCCTGTCTCTAAGGAAGATGATAGGATCCATAGCTACAACTTACCAGCCAATGATTGCTTTGCTCACCTGGAACTGCAGTTCAGATTCTTTGGGTTGTGGCAAGATGTTGAAGGAGTTCTAGGTCGGACATATCGTCCGGATTTTGAAAGTACGGCGAAGCTGGGAGTAGAAATACCTGTGGTTGGTGGGGAAGACAAGTATAGGACTACTGCTCTCCTTTCTACAGACTGCAAGCTGTGCATATTTTCTCCAAAAGCTGATATCTAGATGCTTGTAAGTGTTGTATGTTGCCGATTTCTTATGATGGTATAAACTGTTGTGAGAAAATTCAAGAAAGGAAATGGTGTGAATAGATTTGGATCTCTTGACGAAGTACAAGAAAAATTAGATTTATGCAGGCTTCTTAGATGGAAATGTTATCATAGAATTCTCTAATTCAATAATGATTAAATACTTGAAGTATATTCATGAATTCTAGCGGACAAAAGAAGAGAGATATGTGAAACGAGGATGGATTGCTCTGTTTCGCGACAAATGAGACACAAGATTAGTTATGCCAAAAAAAGTAAACGTGGTCTACTCTTATCTTCTCAGATACACAATTAAGTCCCCATTATTCTAGTCATGAAAAACCAAATCAGAACCAAGAATTGAACATGGGAATATAAGCAATACACCAGGGACCAATTCATTATTATAAAATCAACTGCCAGTTATATTTCAAACTGAAATTCGACCATGTCTTACTTTTCTTTAACCAAAGTGGTGTACCATAGAGCATTTCTATCATGAAATAAGCAATAAAGTAGAACAACAGGTATCACATATTTCAGTCCTCTGTGAATAGTTAATGCAACGACTAAATCCTTTTATTTTAAATCTCAGTGCTGCACGGCAAAAGAAAATTCATCATTCACAATCACAAGCAAGAGATGAACTTAATGCCTTGTGGCATAACTTCAACTTTGTGTATTACAATCAGACACAGAGATGCACAAAAGATTAGCATAAAAGAAACAGAAGATAAGACCTCAAATTTAACAAGAAGGCGACTTCAACTCAACATCCCGATAGAAATTATGAAAAAAAAAAAGGAAGAAAAATCTGAAATCCATTACAGATTTTTAAAACAAATCTCATCTGCCCCGAGGATTCACGAGCTGAGAGAACACGGCACTGGTGGCAGCATCTTCAACATCATCCTCAGCAGCCGAGTTTACACCCTCAACCATGCTCACACTGTTCTCAAAAGGCTCCATTCTTGGCAATAAAATACCTGGAATACTCTTTATGCTGTTTTCATCCGGGTCCGCAAGCGAAGTAGTTTCCTCGAGCTGAAGGGCATACTCGAGATTCCACAACACATCCCCCATCGTCGGCCTATCAACTCCCTGCTCAGCCAAACATTTCTCAGCTGTATCCCCGTACTTCTTAAGGGAAGCGGTGTTGATCTTCCCGGCCAACGTGGGGTCCACAATATGGTCCAGCATGCCCTTCTTCTGCCAGCTCATCGCCCACTCAGCAATGTTGACCTGCTCTCTTGGGAGCACAGGGTTAAGAGCTGGCCTTGCGCACAGGACCTCCATCAGCACAACGCCGAATGAATACACGTCCGACTTCTCTGTTAACTGCTGCCTCCGGAAGTACTCAGGATCGAGGTATCCGAAGCTGCCCTTCACTGCAGTGCTCACATGGGTCTGATCCAAACTGGGGCCCGTCTTTGAGAGACCAAAGTCTGCCACCTTCGCGACAAAGTTTTCATCCAAGAGAATGTTGGTGGTCTTTACGTCACGGTGGATTATGCTCTGAGCGGCTCCTGTGTGGAGATAATGCAAACCCCTCGCGGCCCCAATGCAAATCTCGAGGCGTTGCCTCCAAGAGAGCGGTGGAAGGTTGGAGCCGTAGAGATGGCTCCTCAGCGGACCATTTGCCATATATTCGTAGACGAGGATCATCTCAGACTGTTCATCACAGTAGCCGATGAGCGAAACCAGGTGTCGATGCCGGAGCTTGGATAGCATCTCAATCTCAGTATGGAACTCAGCTAGTCCCTGCTCAGACTTTGAATTTCCTCTCTTCACAGCAACCTTTGTACCATCATCTAAAGTTCCCTTATAAACCTTTCCAAAACCACCAACACCGAGAAGCAAACTCTCATCAAACTTGTTCGTGGCATCCATGATCTCCTGAAACATGAAGACTCTGCCAAGGTTTGTAGACGCCAAAGAGATGCAGCTTGCTGTTCCACTCTTATGAGAAGTTGTTGACACTTTGCTGATGGTATGCGAGTTTCCATAAAGGGGCAAAGGTAGCCATGGGTGGCCACTATGTGAGCTGGTTTTTGATCTGCGAACAACAAAACAGCAGCAACACAGAGCAACTAATGCCACAGCAGCTAATGATCCAACGACAACACCGATTATTATAGCCAACTTGCTTCTCTTAGATGATGAATCAGGCAGTAGATCTCCAACAGCATATAGCCCATCCAAGCTTTTCTTCCCATTACTAATCTTCATAATCTCCAAACCATTCAATATCGCATTGCTGAAGTCAGCCATCGCGTCCGGACCAATGCTAACCGTCAAGTTATTAGAACCACTCGAGGAATTCGCGACAAAGTCCTTATAGTATGGCACAGACAAATCGCCCTTTAGAGATGACAAGTCCAAACTTGCAATGGCGATGTCTGTATTCACATAGACATTGAAGACAAGAGTATTCAGGGCCTTACTCACAATATCGCAGAAGTGAAGGCGAATCAAGTAAGAGAAGCTCGGATCCACGGAGAAAACCCATGTGACATTAAAGTTTAAGTTTGTAACATTAGGATCGCCCATTGCTTCTGCAGTGGCATAAACCCATTTCGGTGCAATCTCTGCGGTGACTCCATCATGATACTTTATGGTAATAGGATCCACAGAAACCTTGACGGCAGAGCTATTAACATGAAGATACTTGCCATCAGCTTCCCAATTTCTCCCCAGTGAATCATTCTGGGGAGTCAGCAGAGGGCCTCCCATATTCAGGCGATACATGGTTTCAAGACCAAGCTCTGATAGACCACTGAAAGGACCATCTGGTATGGAAAGAGCTTGATCGTAGATCAATTCATCAGGCACCGAAACGACTTGGATGCCATTCACGAACGATACGGAGCCGTTTGACGGGATAAACGTGAGGGTCAATTCATCAGAGGTCACATTCACCAAGTACTCCTTGAAGAGATAAGGCTGCTTGGAGTTCTTAAAAGTGAAGTTACTCATCAGGACAAACTCATCGGTCACAACAGTTATGGGAGCAGAGAGAAGGTCATGACCTGAATTTGGAAGAGGGAAGTAATAGAGCCGGATCCAGTGGCGGCCGGGCTGCTGGATGTCAAACTCGTAATGCGCGGGTTGAGAAAAGATGCGAAGGGATTGGTATACAGGAGATGGAAGAGAAACTGAATTCGGCACGAAGAAGGTTCCATCTCCAGAAGTTCTAAGGACTAAGGAGGACTGTTGTGAATCAGGAACGAAGATTTGGCCTTGAAATGTGACATTTTGTGAAGACCCACAAGCGATAAGGTAGTTGTCAGCTGGGGTGAATGCAGCAGAAGAGACATCAGGAAAAACAGCAACGAGTGCAAGAGAGGAGACCAAGGAAGCCAAAGTCAACAGCCTCATACTTTCCATCACCAACAGTTAGTGAATTGAGTAACGAAAATGTAGCAATCTCAATTTCCCGAGCGCTCGTTAATTCGAAAGCCCGACATATATATATATATATATATCTCGCAATTCTCTAGCTGCAAGTCCCCGCGGGAAAAAAAAAGAATTCTAAAATCATACAAATGATATCAACAGGAAATGCAGAATTGGAAACTACCACCCAAATCTTCTTTCTGGGGTTGCAGAAGTCAATGCCCAAACAAACCAAAGAAGACTTCAAGGAGAGAAAATGTGAGACCCTTTCTTCAATACCAACTCCTGATACCTCCACAACCCTCGAGACCAAATTAAATTACAGTATTCTGAAAGTGTAGCTAAAGCAAGTAAACCTCAGGAGAAGCAAAACCCAGGTGCCAGTAAGAACGGACAACATGGAAAAAGAAAAAAGGAAATTAAAAAAAAAAAATAAAGGACAAAAAGAAAAACCCAAACAGCGGAAGAGGAAAAGGGCAGCACTGGAAAGCCCAAGATAGATAGATCCTAAAAGATGCTCAGATCTGCGAAGAAACAGCCTTCAAAGCCGAAATGTACTCGGGAGTAGAATAAGGATCTCAGAAGCAGAGAGACATGAAGAAGAGCAATCTATGAAGATGGGAACTTGGGCACCGTGCATGTCGTACCTCCCACAGGGAAAGAGGCCCAGCACCAGCACCAGCACCAGCACCAGCACCGGCACCAGTGATCCCCAGGGGAAAGTGGTAGAGAAATTGCCGCAAATCAAGAGACTATATCCTCTGAGGCCTTTTGTTCGAGAATCGAAAACCCCAGAGAAGAGCAACCTCTTTCCAGCCTGTGGTTTGCTTAGGCTGTCAATCTACTCTACAGAGATGCAAAGCAAAGCAAAGCAAAGCAAAGCAAATACGACAGGACCCACCTCATATTACCTCCTTTTTCACCCATCATTTAACTCAACTCGGCAGAAGAGATCGGAAAGTTACAAATAGATAAATAAATAGAGGAGTGAAGGAGATAATGACCAACTTTTGGTTGGATGCCCAGCCCATCCAGGAGCATTCAGAACCCTAGTGGGCTGCCCGGCTGGCTTTCTCTTGATTCCTGCAAATGCAGCCTTAAATGGGAGTAACCACCATGATGTGGATCTCTCTCTCTCTCTCTCTCTCTCTCTCTCTCTCTCTCTCTAGTCTCTACAAACTGAGAGCTTTTAGTATTTAGGAGATCGAGGAGAAAGGCATGGGGGTTATTTATGCTTATTTATTAGCTACCCTCCCTGTTCCTATTCCTACTTTTTTATGTTTATAGGTCTCCTTTCCTTCTAACTGAAATAATGACAACTAATTAATGAATATAATCTTCTGAGATTTTGTTTGTTTGTTTGTTTGTTTTTTTTTGGTTTTCTTTTCCTTCACCAGCTGATCATACTGATTACTTAAACTGCATGAAGGGAAGAGGAGTGAGGCAAGGGACAAAGGAGAGACCGGGGAGATGGATTGGAGATGGAGTGGGCCACGCGGATGGGGAGAGCGCATGTGCCCTCGCGCCGCTGCTGGGAGGCCATACTGTTTAACGGCGCTATCCCCTCACGTGAATATCCAGCTGTTCCCTTACGCGCCACCTAACGGCGTGTAACGGCTCCGCTAATCGCGGGAGCGTATTGTTTATCTGTTCTGTAACCGTTGGAAACACATTTATACTTGATTTTTAATATATTTGAAATCTCTCTCTCTCTCTCTCTCTCTCTCTCTCTCTCTCTCTCTTCACTTAAGAAGATTTAGAATCTCTCTCTCTCTCTCTCTCTCTCTCTCTCTCTTTTCACTTAAGAAGATTTAGAATCTGCAGGCGGGCCGCGTGAGGCGGGAGAGAAGCAGAGGGGGCCGGCCGGCCCGGGCAAAGAGAGCCGCGAAGGACTGCGCCAGCCCCACTGCAATTGCCAACTTCACCTGCCCGCGCCTCGGGATCGGACGGCTTGAAAGCCGCCTCCTTCTCATGACGCCGCTGCCGCTGCCGCCGCCGCGGTTGAATCTCCTCCTTCCGGCCATCTCTGCCGATCTTTATTAGATATCTTAAGTTCTCCCGCCCGGAGCTGTAAGTCTAACTAACAGTGAGCAGCCGAATGAAACTTAATAGAGATCGAGAGGAGAGGAAGGCAGAGGAGCTTATATAGCTTCCGAGCTTATCGACGTAGAATGCGTGAACGTGCCACTCGAGAAACATGGAGGCTGTATGCGATCTCATCATCCAACGTCGTTGGAGTTGGCCACGGTATCAACGGGATGATCCGACGGATGAGGCTTGCGTCCGACATCTTCATCTTCGGATACCGAGCCTGGCAGTTCGTAAGTAACGTCGCCACAGCCCCACGAACAAACAAACTGTCACCCTGTAAGGAAAATCACGGTATAAAACTAATAAATAAATAACCGATGGGTAAAAAACAAAGAAGAGAAATTTTTTTAAAAAAAAAAATGAAGGTCGGAAAGAGTTACCCTGCCCACTAATCGAAGCCTTGTTTAAGAGGAATCTCGAAGTAAAAAATGAGAAGAGTGGAATGGAACACGAGATGGGATTGGTTCCGTGGTCTAGGGTGTCGTAGATCAAGGGCCTCATCCTTAGTCCTTTTCTTCGGCTAACACTTAACACTTGTGCTAGGGCTAAAAAAATGTGTTGGATCTGATGGGCTCCGTAGTTTGCAGAGTGCCGGACATTGGTGAGAAGTGAAGAAGCCTATAAAAGGTGGTCTTTTTTTCTTTTTTTTCTTTTTTTTCTTTTTTTTTTTTCATTTAGCCTTCTCAATTTTTTGTTTTACAAATACCTAAACATATATATATATATATATATATAAAACCTTATTTTTACAACGCGAACATCACATTGATATTTTAAATTAAATACAGTGATTAAATATAATAATTCAATCACTGTTTAAATATGTGATTAAATCATGATGTTTAACTTAAAAATATCACTTAAACACTCAGCGTAGCAAAAAATTAAATATTTATACAAATATAAATTTATTAAGACCATTTATTTTTAAAAAAATTGAGATCGCTAAATGCAAAAAAAGCTCACTATAAAATTCAAAGGAAAGAGATATCAAAGAGCCAACCAGTGCTTTTCCAAACATTTTGCTGCAACTCACGAAAAGATAATCAGTTTCCGTTTGTGAAAGGGGTAAAAAAAAAAAAAGACAAGACGAAGAAAATAAGCAAACTGCTTGCACTATTAATTTGGAACAATATACAGCTTTTGGGAAGACCAATTTTCCATTAATACAAAGTCACCTATCAATAGGAAGGGGGTCCGGTCCCCCACACACCTCTCTTAATTAAAAAGAAGCAATTTAATCGGGCTTACAAACTTGTTAAAACAAAATAGAGACAGCAGAAGAGCAATATACATTTTAGTTCTCTTAAAATATACATAGATATTGAAAATGCTAGTTTGATTCTCATTACTCACAGAAAATCACAATAAGAATTTGAATGACACCCACGGAAGACTTGCAAGCCGATCATGAGCACCTCAACAATCGCTTTTGAAAATGAGGCAGGATCTCAGCTTGTTCACACGCGCGCACACACACACGCACAGACCACTTAGGCAGAGGGATCAATTTTAAGAACCACCTCCATTCCAATATCCCAATATAATAAGATTACGAAAGATAAAGGCATAAAAACATAACTCTACAGGTAAGCACAGAATCTGCACATCCAGATACATTCATAGCATCGTTTCCACAGAGCACTGATGACACTGAATATCCATCTGCAGAACAAACCATCTGTAGCTAATTACCATGGCTACAGAAATTTTTGTGCACAACGAATGACACTGACAGAGCAAACATTGCTTTGTAAAAGACCAATTATAACAAAATGTATAAAGCATTTAGTTTGTATATGGGGTTATAACTACTCTTTCAAGACCAAGTGTTTTCCTCTTAAGCACAACTGACAGAGGAATAGAGTTCAGGTAATAAAACACAAGCATGAAGTATACTTCACTGAATCTGTACAGCACTCTCCAGTAAATTACAGAAAGAAACCAAATATATTTCAACTCGAAAGTCTAAAAATTAGACTAGATAGCCGTAAAATTCTCGAACACATGAAATCAAGTGTGATAGTAGCTGACCATCAACCATGATCAATGAAATGGCACCGGTGCATGCAATCATTTCCTTCAACAAAGTAACCTGGAATCGTCTGATACATATATAAGCGTCAAAATGCTGCCCTCATAGCACCACGTGCTGCCTCACGCTTCATCTCTGCAGCTTTACCACTTCCTCGGAAGTACATATATACTTGCTGCATCAATAACGGTAAATGATAAAGCAAAAATTGATGGCAAAAAAAAAGTCCTCTTTTCCAACTAAACTTGGATTAAGCCTCAAGGAAAAAGCACCCTAAATATGCAAAGAAAGATAAGTTTATTGTCTTTATTAAATTATATGGAAACCAGAAAAAATTTTTCTATACTATTTACTGCAAGATCAATATCTCTGATCCGAAAATATTTTAGTGTTATATCACCATTTTTTGTGAGATTTTTATTTCCAGCAATTAATTTTGAAACCCTTTCAATATAGTAAAATGATATCAAAAAATTGCAAAATTTTATTTCTAGATACTTCAAATACGCGTAATCAAATTGAACAAGATCCGATCGTCGATTCGGAAGCTCCATCATCGAAAACGGCTTAGAGCGACAGAGGCCTCCGTGCTCCTAATAACACACAAAACCTACTCCTAGCCTGGTATACTACCGATAGCACGAAGCCTCCTGTGCTACAAGTTGTTTTCAAATATGCGGCTTCCAAATCGACGATCGACTTCGTTAGACTTGATCTACACTATTAAAAATATTTGAAAACTAAATTTCATGATTTTTCGACATCATTTGCTAGTGATCAAAAAGGTCTCAAAATTGACAATTTTAATGGCAGATTGAATGCGTTTGAGTTTAATACACGGTGTAAAACAATCCAAATCTATGAAATTTTATAGAAAATCTTTTTTACTATTTAGAGTAAGATCAGTATATCTGATCTTAAATTCAAGTCTTCTATCATCATTTTTTATGAGATTTTTTATTTTCAGCTGTTTATTTTTTAGACTACTTGTGATAGGTAAATGATGATTCGAAAAATTATGAATATAGTTCCAAATACTTTCAATAGTGTAGATTAAGATTAACAGAGCCGATCGCGATTTGGAAGCGGCATCATTGAAAAACAACTTGTAGCACGGAGGCTCCGTGCTACCGATAGTATACCAACCTAGCTCTATATATATTATTACACACATATAATAGACATATATATATATAATATATATATATATATATATATATAAAGTGGGCTTACTATACTCTTATGTGTACGATCTGCCCTCCGTACTCATAATGTGTGTTTTCGATATAGAGCTTCCGAATCGATGATCCCACACTGTCAAGCGGTAATAAAATGAACGTCAAAAATCAAAACGGTGTCCTCAAATGGATGATCGATCCTTCAATTTAAGATCGGACTTATTGACTTTATTTAGGTAGTGAATAAATTTTCTATTCAAAATTCAACTGATTCCGATTCTTTTACACCGTAAACTAGCGGTAACCCATACCGACCGTTAAAAGTTGCAATTTTGTAACATTTTTGATCGTAGGTAAATGATTCGACAAAATTATAAAATTTGATTTCTACCAATTTTTAAATGCTCGAGGTAATGTTTAACGGTATGGATCGTCGACTTCAGAGTTCTATCATCGAAACAAACTTATTGATATGAGGGCAATCATACTCATAAGAGTATAAGTAGTCGACCTCATATATATATATATTATATATATATATATATATATATATATATATATATATATTATATAATATAATATATATATATTATACGAGGGCAATCATACTCATAAGAGTATAGTAGTCGGACATCATAATATATATATATATAATATATATAACGTAG
>NC_033627.1:14671220-14720614 GCF_001540865.1 Ananas comosus
AGAGAGAGAGAGAGAGAGAGAGAGTCCTGCTATAGTTCTTGTAAAAGCACCAAGCACTTGGTGCTTGTAAATTTTTTACCGTTAGATCTAACCCTTTTATCATTTCCATCCATTAGATTATACTATTCAACCAACCACCCACTCAACCCTAAGGGGCCCACATCATCCTAACCGCACATCTCTTAATCCAATGGCCAAAAATCTACAAGCACCAATAACTTAGTACTTTTAAAAGCATAGGAGCTTAATTTTATATATATATATTCAACAGTATTCTTTGACAAATATGTGAATAAAGGTCACTAGAAATAGTAACTATCATGCTTAGCAACAAGAGTACTATTCAACATAGAGAAGGAATAGACTACTATACAAGATGTGATTCATTTAGTTTTTCCCCAAATTCTAATCAATATTGAGATCGACTATAAGAAAAGACAGCCACCACTTTATCTTCAAATGAAAAAGAAAAAGAAATATCCACCTGAATGACCCAAATGCTGAGCAGAGACTCGAGGCAGAATAATCCAAATCCCACAAAGTAAAATATCTGCAAGTAAATAGAATAGGGTGAGGTAGGAATTGTGAACAAAAGAAAACTAAGGGTAGGTTTGGTTCCCTATAAAACTAGCCCAAAAAGTATTTTTGATTTGAAAAACAGTTCTCCGATCATTTGGTTCTACGTAAAATTGCTTTCTCGTAAAAATATTTTACAAATTTTGGGACAAAAAACTAGGTTTTCGTTTTCTGCTGGTTTTGAGTGGAAAACAAAAACTCCTCAGCAAAGCAACGCGGCTCACCGCCTGGGTCATACGCGGACTTCTCCTCGTGGACTACGTGAGAGAGAGGTCTACGGTGGACCTATCTCTAAATATATATATATATATATATATATAGTAGGTCTTGTGTGCTACTAGGAGCACGGAGGCCTCCGTGCTCCTAAGTCGTTTACGATGATGGAGCTTCCGAGTCGAAGATCAATTCCTTTAGACTTGATATAGCGTATTTGAAGTATCTAGAAAAAAAAAATTTGTGATTTTTCGATATCATTTACCGAGCGATCGAAAGGTTCAAAATCAACGATTGAAAATAAAAATCTCACAAAGAGTGGTGATATAGCACTAAAATTTTCGATCAGAGATATTGATCTTGCAGTAAATAGTATAAAGAATTTTCTATCAAAATTTCATCTGATTTGAATACTTCTACACTCTTAAACTTGCAAACAATATACATCAACTATTAAAAGTCGTTGATTTTGAACCCTTTCGATTGCTAGATAAATGATATCGAAAAATCGCAAAATTTATTTTCTAGATACTTTAGATACGTTACATCAAGTCTAACGAAGCAGATCGTCGATTCAGAAGCTCTATCATCAAAAATAGCTTAGAAGCACGGAGGCCTCCATGCTCCTAATAGCACACAAGACCTACTATATATATATACACATATTATTTTTGAATATATTTATTTATTTATTATATAGTATTAAATATATAATTAGTATGTATTATATTACGTACTTATTATATAAAATAATTTTGAGTATGTTTAATTTACAATATAAATTTATAATAATAATATATATAGTATAGTACGGTAACTGTTATATAAAATAATATGTAATACATATAATAAAAAATATATATATATATATATAAAATAGTTTTTCATCTATGTTTTTCTTTTCCAACAAACCAAACAAGTCTCGCTGGGAAACTAATTTTCCTTCCACAAACCAAACACTAAAAAGCGTACAACTCATTCAACTTTCGAAAAAAATTTCCATCGAAAATTATTTTTTTAAAATTTTACGTGGAATCAACCAGCCCCTAAGCAAAAAATCCTATTCAGTACAGAACCATAAGAAAATTGCAGCATTCCCTCAGCTGGTCTCTTATAAAGTATGTTGAATCAACTATCAAATTAGAAATAAAGCTATGTCAAATATTCAATTGAGTACAAAACCAAGTTTGCGAAATGTGTTATGTGATGCTTCTTTGTTGGTCAAGTCAGAAAGGACAGAATGGTGTGATAACAGAAGTGTAGCTAAAAAGCTTGGTCATGCCATCTATAATATATGATTGCATATATGGTTTCCACTAAGTGTAGCTAAAATCAGGACTAATAATTTGTAGTGGCAATTATAGATTATCGGTCACTTGTGTAGATTAAAGGTATGGTTATTTTGGGAACAAACTCGAGCGGGGTTACATCTTATATCAAGGTTATCCCACCATATTAGCATAACTATGAGAACACAGCTAATTTTCTGTGTAGTTTTAAATGATAGAAATAACTCCAAAGGTAAGAACAACTACAAAAAGCAGCTACAACATCAGCAACAACAAAAACTGTAATCATTACAGGGATAAACTAGAGAAAAACGTTGGCTATCAAAATTATCAATACAGAAGGATAATGAGTTATTGCCCTGTATTTTTCCTCTAGGCTCCCAACCAAACAGTGGCTAAGAAGCATAGCATTATGTCAGTAGAAATGCACCTTATCTGCTATATCGAAAAAATAGACATATCAGGCACATTTAATACTACTGCTACTCAACATGTAACGTAAACGTACTCCGACTATGACACTATTCCCTATGACGTCAATCGCTAGCAAGATTCCTCTGCAAAAAGATCATACACATAAAAAAAACATAGATTAGTGAATGAAAATTTTCTTTGATAATGCAAGGGTGATAGTTTTCTTCAAACTAATAAATTAGTGAATGGGTATGTCACCGTACAAAAGAACTACAATAGTTTAAGATTCCTTCAAAATGCAACTAAATTTTCAACCCTCTTCATTTGTAGGGGCACAAACAATCTGCCACTCTACAGAATATGTAGAAGTCCAAGGTTCGAAGCAAGAGTAAGCATACCTTCCACAGAGGTGTTAATATGCACTTCTATAATGTACAAGAGTTGGCAATAAAGACAGGTATCTTTATATGCAATGCTATCAAACATAAGATTTAGCAATTAGCACAGTTCACAACTCGCGGTAATACCAAAGGACTACTCGATGGACCAGTACTTCTCTCTTGGTAAAAGGAAGATCGATGGGGAGATCGATGACTCTTTGGAGTGTGCCCATGATATGGAATGAGAAGGCATCCTTGTGCGAGAGAATGGATTGAGGTTGGAACCTTAACTCGCGGAGTGAGGTGATAAGGCTAGCTTCGAGCAAAGCGGTGACAGCGTTGGTGGCTCGAGGTAGCATACATGTATCCATTGGATGGATGACATGGGTTCTGCTTATAGGATTAGTGAAGGTTGTGGCAGAGCCGGAACTAGCAGAGCGGAATGTGGGGCATTGAGAATGCCGATGAGGTCTGAGTGCGCTTGGTGGTGGAGCGACTCAGAGTGGGGGAGCATGTTTGGTCATTAAGTGTTCCCATGTGCATTGACTCGGTGAAGGAACTCGTCTATGACAGGAAGTGGGATACAACACATGTGGTAAAAGAGTTCGCTTTGTGGAGCTCAAGTTGGAAGTCTAGGCCGACGAATCCATGGTAGTAACAGCTAGGCGTTGGACTAGGTAGTGAAGGGGACCAAGGATTGCGAGAGAGCTTAGCACTTCTCTTGGTGCGAGAAGGCCGATGTGGAGATCGGTTGCTCTTTACAATGTGCTCACGAGTTGGACAGATGAGACATCCTAAATCGGGTGAGGTGTGTGTGAATTCACCAGGGATCATGGTGCTGGTTGGAGTATGGACAGTTCGCAACTGCGGGAAGGGTCGAGGTATCGAAGTTCTGTAAGGGCGGTGCGCGCGGGGCAGCGGCATTGCCGTGGCAATCAGACTTGCGGTTTAGACTAAGCAGAGAGTGAACTGAGTTCCGTTCAGCGATTATCATGAGGGTGGTTTCCCTAGAGTTGGGAAATGGCAAGTTGCGAGCGAATTGAGACAAGGCGTCCGGTGGGCTCGAACTTGGCCAAGGACTTTGATTGCGAATCGAAGTGGAGTTTTGCGAGAGCCTAACAAAGAGGGGCTCGAGCGGCTTGTGGGACAAAGGCTAAAGGTGCCGTGCATCAACAAGTAGCTGAAATGCAAAGCAGTCAAGAGGCATGACAAGGGTCCGTGGTGAAGTCAGTAGAGCAGGAAGTAGTCGAGGCTGGCTAGTCCCGACGAAAGACTTGAAAGCTTGAGGAGACCATGGGGGGAGCTCGACGTTGTGCGATCGCTAGGGTCCCTTGGGGATGGCAGCGACAGGATCTCGTAGAGACAGGTGTTCGGCATCACTGGTGGTTTTGATCGCTTGTTGCGAGTGGCAACTCTATTCACCTAGTGACGGACATGCATTGGTTTTATGTTTGAGTGTTGAGCAGGCTAAATTGTTGGCTCAACCGGTACTGGCAGCCTTAGACCTTTTCGGTCTAGGCAAATGGTTAGGTGTTGGACCTAAGAGAGTTGGATGCCATCAATGGGTTCCGATGGATAAATTTTGGCTTTGTCAGATTATAGTTTGGTTCGTTAGAAGGTTGTAGCCTCCGAGGTGTGTGTTGGTAATCTAGCGTAGGATCACCCCTATCTGTGAGCAAGTTTCGAGGACGAAACTTTCTTTAAGGGGGGGATGATGTAAGGACCGAGATTTTGGCAGTGTAGCTAAACTCTCAGTTACGATGTTTTTGTGTTTAATTTAATTACAAAAGCACTCGTCAAGTTTCGGGAGAAACTGAGCTAGAACTGATTCTACGCGATTTCCAAGTTTCACTTAAAGTAAATAGTAACTCGGTTTTCCGGAGAAGCCACGGTGCGAAGTTGGCTTCTAGCGCGTATCAGACTCCGTTCATAGCAGTCCAATAGCTCGTTTCGAATGGTTTGGTTATTCTAGAACCGATGGCGCTAACGGATTTTGAGTTTGACACACGGATTTCGAGAAAATCAGAAAATACGTGTTTTATATGTATTTGTGCGTAGTTCTTATGTTGGAGAAATGGATCGGATTTCGTCATGAATCCGTGAAGGATCGAGGCGAAAAGAAATTGTGAATTTGTTGTCTCCATCGTGCTGATCGCACTGGTGCGATCCGTTCGCAAATCTGACGGACGGATCTACGGATATCGCGCGTTGATCAAGGAGAGGTCGGTGAGGGCAAAACAATATTTTCGTGAAAGTCACGACATTTTATATACCGTTTTGCGTGAGATCGTACGTGGAGGGGTATTCGCGTGTTTTACACGCGCTGTGAGGGACTTAGTATGAAATACGAAAGTTTGATGGGCTTTTTCACAATTTGCACCTTATATATATAGTGTATTTAGGGTTGTCTACCTTGGAACCTAACCCTAGCCATCCCTAGCTAACCCTAGTCGCCCCAGCCACCTTCACCTCGCTCCCCTGCTCTAGCTGCACGCCCTCGGCAGCGGGCGGCTGAGCCCCGGCCACCGCCGAGCCATTGTTTTCCTCCCTCTCCATTTCTCTCTCCTTCCACCTTTCTTCATCTCGGGTTAGGGGAAAGCCCGAGGTTGCTCTCCTCTCTGACGCTTCCCGTGGAGCCCCGGCGACCNTCTCCATTTCTCTCTCCTTCCATCTTTTTTCATCTCGGGTTAGGGGAAAGCCCGAGGTTGCTCTCCTCTCTGACGCTTCCCGTGGAGCCTCGGCGACCATCCCCGGCCGACCGCCGCCTCCACTGCTGGCCGCCGCCGCCGCCACTGCGGGCCGCCGCCGTGGCGACCACGACCATCCTGCAGCCGCCCCAGGTCTGCTCGGGCCGAGCAGACCTGGTAGCTCCAACCCCACGCTGCAGCCGCCCTTGTTCACCCCTGCGGCCTCCATCATAGCCTCCGGCACCCCCTCCCCCGGCCGAAAGGGTCGCCGCCGCTGCCACGCGCCTTGGGCGCCGCCACCCAGGGCTAAAGACCGAGCCAAGCTCGGTGCGGTTGCGCCCAAGCCGCGGGCTGCCGCCGCCGTCGCCCACCGCATCCTCTTCCCCCTCCGGCCTCTGGGGACTCGCCGCCGACGCCCCCGACCTGCCCCGGCCGCCGCCGTGGCCGCAGCAGCCCCTGGACCCGTGCCCTAGCTCGTGCGGGCTTGCCTTGTTCCGCCGCCGCCGCCGCCGCTTCCAGCCGCCACCCTACGTGAGCTTGGTACTCCTCACCTCCCCCGCAACCTTCCCTGGCCCGCGCACACCCCGCCGTGCCGTCGGTGGCCGGCCGGAGCAAGCTTGCTCCGGCCAAGCCCGAAATAGGGCTTAATTGAGTAGGTTTGCTGTTTCGAGCTACCCGAGGCTCCCCGACCTCTGCGGAAGGGAGCATGGTGATCGTGGCAACCTTCTGATCATCGTGCTCACCTTAGATTTTGTCGGGGAGACTCCGTTCCGCTGTTTCGGCGGTGTCGACCCTGTTGAGCCTTTTCGGCTGTAGTTCCGTGCTTGCGCGTGTTTTTTCGGCGATCCGAGGCTGTTCCGATGCTTCCGGAGGTGAGTACGGTGATCCTTGGTCAGTGATGATCACAGTGCTCACCTTACTTTGAATCAGCGGATGTCGTATCGGCCTGTTCGGCGCGATTTTCCTCGACTGCGCGCTATTCGCTGAACCTTCGGGTTGCTCCCGCGCTTCCCACAGTGAGCCGTTGTGCTTCGGATCGTGAGCACGGCCTACGGTACATCGAGACCAAGCAGTACATCGTGAGCACGGCCTATGACTTTACTAACTATTACAATAGTTTCATCATTCTTATTTACATTATTTTCTTTAAGGGATTACATTTTTCATCTCAAAATGCATAGCTCTCCAAGTCCTCACCTACAATGAATCTCTCAAACACATAGGTGTACTAATGCAAAAAGGAAAGCTACTAACTACCACGATCTCACTGATCGGGCGCGATGCCCTTGCCGCGGTCCTCCTTCGGCAGCCCTGTACATACCACTGGAAATAGAGTGGGGTGAGAACTATCTTCCATAGTTCCCAGTGGGCTCGGCCGCCGACTCTGCCGATCTCCCCACTAGGTCCAAGTGGGCACAAGTAACAACAGATAGATAGATAGATATGTATCTGAAAACTGTAAATGCGATAGTAGGAAAACTATGCTACTATGCCCATAATCATGAATATGAATGCATGCATCATATAATAAAGGTTTGCTACCATGCTAACAAATTCGATCCATGTTCGAATAGTAATGTTCAATGACATTTTTAAACCTTTAACTTTTCATTTACCCAATCTGTGGCGAGGCCCTAAGGCTCACATATAACTCACCCTTCAATCCCAAAGTGGGGAGGGAGCTCCATGTGCACCCAAGCCCGGGACCATCTGCGGACCTCCATGTGGTCCGGACCTCCAAGTGGTCCTAGTCGCGCGACACTCCGGAGTACTCGACGACAATCCCCTCCATGTGGGGATTGGATGGCTATACCATCCTAAACGCAGACTGTGAGCTAGATCTATCCTCTCCAAGTGAGGATGCCCTACATCTAGGGTCAACAACTCAATCAAGTCCTCTCCAAGTGAGGATGCTATCAACTAGAGTCAATACCCAATTGAGTCCTCTCCAAATGAGGAAACACTATCACTAGGGTCCACAACCCAATCAAATCCTCTCCAAGTGAGGATGCCCTACCACTAGGGTCAATGTCTCAATCAACTCATCAACAACCTCTCCATGTGAGGCTACTTAGGTTTACTAAGTTCTTGTCCACAAGGCATTTTCTAAGGGATCCACCTATCCCTAGGTTCTCAACCCTCTAGTGTTATTTACACTACATTAATGCCACTCGTCATCATTTAACATTTGGATGCCATTCGTTTGTTCTTTGACATTACACTACTTTCTATGTCATCAACACCCCCATCGGGTACATCTCTTTTCTTTCGCATTATAGGATCCACGTTACGACCCAATCCTCACCTATCTAGGTCACCAAGCGTTTCAAGTATACTAGGTAATCAATTAGAAAGCATAAGGAATGGAGTTACTATGCAATCCTACAATGCAACATGTAAGAGATGAGGTCAATGCAATCTAAGACATAGAAAGGAGTTCGAAAGCTTCGGGATGGCACACCCCACCTTTGATCGATGTAGAGGCTTTGGATGTTCTTCTCGGCGAACTTTACGAAAAGGCTTTAGCCTTCCTTGCCCAAATCAATGCTAGCTCGGCCTTATTTTGCCGAGAACTTCACGCCGGCTCGCTGAATGCCAAAACCGACTTCGCCCCTACAATTCATGACCTAACAATAGGGTTTCCAAGGCTTCAAATGAGATCAATCTCATACTTTCGCAAAAACCCCATTTTGGAGCCCTAGGTTTGCACCTATAGCAAACCACCCATTAAATCCCTAGATTCTTGGGATTGATCTATTTAGAAGCATGCCTAGGGTCCATTTGACCCATTCCAATGCATAAAAACCTAAAACTCCAAAGTTTAGAAGCTAGGGTTCAAGAGCCTACCTCTTGTGCTACACCAAAGAGAAGAGGAGAGGGAGATGAAGGTGTCCAAGGCCTTCCTCTTGATCTCCTTCTTCTTTTCCTTCTTGTTCTTCCTCTTCTTTTCTTTCCTCTCCTTCTTGTTCTTCTCCTTCTTCTTTCTTTTCTAGAGAGAGAGAGAGCAAGAGAGAAAGAGAGTGTAAGAGAGGAAAATGAGAGGGTGTGAGGGAGAGAGAGGGCTCAACCCACTCTAATAAAGGCCATTTTGCATAAAAACCCCTCAACTTTCCATCCATTGCGCAACCCTTACTGGGCAGTTTAACGCGGAGGGACCGGTCTCCCCGACTTGGGACCGGTCCCCGAGAGCTTCCCTCGAGCGCACGCGTTCGGGAACCGATCTCTCCCCGGGAGACCGGTCCTCGGGAGACCGGTCCTCGCCTGAGAGACCGATCCCCGAGAGCTCGATTTTCAGGGCTTAGCCAAATTTCGGCATTTCTCGCTCGGACCACGTTCGGGAACCGGTCCCTCCCTACCAGGGACCGGTTGTACCAAGCAACCCCGCTACATCCAGCCGGGGGAACCGGTCTCTCACCTCCAGAGACCGGTCCCCGAGAGTAACATCAGCCCAAAAATACAGTTTGCACCATTTGCTCTCGCGGACTCAACTCCAAAGCACTTTTGTGTTTTGGACATTCTTAACTCTCACAAAGGGTATCTTCTCGACAGTCAGTTGATCCTAGAAAAAGTACAATCCTCGGATTTCGAGAATTCACTTCCTTACAGAGTACTTTTTCTCATTCAATCGAACAAAGTGTAAAAGCTAATTATTTTTATTCTATTATGCCCCGAGAGTGTAAATTTGGAACGAATCGATATCAACGCTCACAAGAACCAAAACCGAAACAACATTAGACTACTCAGTTGCGCCCTAAGAGTATAACTTTGCAACGAGTACTTTTTCTCATTCTATCGAACAAAGAGTAAAACCTAATTATATTGTTCTATTATGCCCCGAGAGAGTATATTTGGAACGAATCGATGTCAACGTTCACAAGAACCAAAACCGGAACAACATTAGACTACTCAGTTGCGCCCTAACAGTATAACGTTGCAACGAGTACTTTTCTCATTGTCACGCCCTAACCGCACGGCCCGAAAACGGTACCTATTTGGTGCGATTCGAGGGCGGCGGCGTGAGGCCGAACGGACAGAGTCTCCCCTGTCCGCCCAAGGCTAACCAACGAGATTGTGTACAACAAGTCCCCAGGAAAAATAATTTGATTTCACACACATTCGAACAACGATAACACAAACAGTGTTAAAACCATCAAGAGCAAGCGATACAAGTAAAAGCATACAAGTATACAAGTATACAAAAGAGAGAAACTTAACTATTTGAACCATAAAATTTAAAGCATTTAAGTACAACTTACATTAAACCTCGTTAAACCTTCATACATGATTTTCAATCTTTTCCATAATGAAAATACATCAAGTACTCTCCAAAACCTCACCCTATACAACATCTACTCTCAAAATATAAAGACAGGGTGGAGCTAATGCAAGTAGAAAGTAAGCTACCAAGTGATACCGCTTGGGCGCCAAGCCCTTGCCGCGATCCTCCCGCTCGGTCGGGACACTCGAACTAGCGCCTGCAACAACGGGTGTGAGAACTACGAATAGTTCCCAGTGGGTTCGGCCGCCGACTCCACCGATCTACCCACTAGGTCAAAGCAGGCATAAAGAGATATATATGCAATATATATATAAAGCTAAACTGACAAAAGCAGGTATGATAACTGAGCAAGTAAAGAACGTAAGCAAGTAGGTAAAATCATGAATATCTAGCTATGCCTCAATCTGATATCATGCATGCATGAACGATAATAAAGCTATGTGATAAGCTGCTATGAACAACAACAACAATTAAGCTAATATGAACAACCATAGGGAAGCTACTATAAACAACAAGTAATGAGTGTGACTCAATAAGTTACCCAATCTCATGATGAACTCGAAGTTCACAAGCATAACTCACGTGTAAGTCTCATAGGGAAAGTCTCACTGAACTACTCCCGAGACCGCCTGCGGATAGCACACAGACCGTCCAGACAGCACACTGACTGTCCCTCTAGTGACCAACCTCCGGAGTGCACAGTTTCGGGGGAGCGACCCCTCCAAGAGCAGACAGGCTATGTGAGCACGATCAACTCACGACCAACAGCATTCTACCCTCTGAGGGTAATCTCATCTTAGAATCATGGTGTTCTAATACTCAATCTCATAGTGTTTCAGCTACACTAGGTGTCACGCCCCGGGACCGGCGGAGGCCCTCCCGGTAGCGCGCCCAGACCCGCCATATGTCTACACATATAAGGCGTCTATAACAACAACGAAAACAAAGCGAGAAATAGAACCAATAGAATGAATAGCAACTAGTGATATCAGAGCGAGTAAAGTTCTATCATCTAAACTAGAGTAGAAAAAAATATAGCTAAACTATAAAAGAAAATATGAGTAGTACAATATCAGTGTCTAGTACAAAAATGGTGGTCTCTAGTACACGGGTAAACTCTCAACCTCTCACAAAATAAAACNATCAGGCACATTTAATACTACTGCTACTCAACATGTAACGTAAACTTACTCCGACTATGACACTATTCCCTATGACGTCAATCGCTGGCAAGATTCCTCTGCAAAAAGATCATACACAAAAAAAACACGGATTAGTGAATGAAAATTTTCTTTGATAATGCAAGGGTGATAGTTTTCTTCAAACTAATAAATAAGTGAATGGGTATGTCACCGTACAAAAGAACTACAATAGTTTAAGATTCCTTCAAAATGCAACTAAATTTTCAACCCTCTTCATTTGTAGGGGCACAAACAATCTGCCACTCTGCAGAATATGTAGAAATCCAAGATTCGAAGCAAGAGTAAGCATACCTTCCACAGAGGTGTTAATATGCACTTCTATAAAGTACAAGAGTTGGCAATAAAGGCAGGTATCTTTATATGCAATGCTATCAAACATAAGATTTAGCAATTAGCACAGTTCACAACTGCTTCTGAATTGAAATTTGAATAACAAACTGTAACTGCAGTTTTCTAAGTAATTTATAAATGCTTCAAAGTTTCAAATAGTCCACTGTATCAGAAGAAAATAATTATTTGACACCAAGATAATGCTGGTAAAATAGTCACTACGTCCATGATGAGAAAAACCCTCACCATGTTTACGCCACTTTAACAAATTCATACATTAGTTTATAGATCTATTTTGAATGAAATAGAACTTACGTCAAAGATTTTCCCTTGAAAATAACTGGAGGAGCCACAGCTGAATATATACAGAAACAAATGTGCAGCTGCAATAAGGTATGAAAAGAAATGAGACATCTATTGTGTTTGTTCAACTTAATCTGGAGAGTCTTTTGCCACAATAACACATTACAGAACTTACCAAGTAAAACAGAAAGAACCATCCAAACTTCAAAGCACTCTCTGTCCTATAAGATATTTTGTAAAAAAAATAAGTCAAATATTCTTCATTCAAAAGAGCAATGGAAAAATAGACTCAAGCTGGAATGTTATCGGTAGCAAACGGGCTCCGTTGCCACCCATTTGTTTTCGATATTGTTTTCCAATATTGTTCTTTTGTCCATCAAGTGGACACAAAAATGAACTGCTGAAAATGAATATCCTCTGAAAAGTGATGATAGGAATCGTGTAATCAAGATCAAGAGTATAGATCTTGTTCTAAATAGTTTAAAGAATTTTCTAACCAAAATTCAATTGATTTGGATATCTTTACACTGTTAAACGAAAAAACGTCTTATATCGACCATTAAAATTACAAATTTTGAAAGCCTTTGATCATTAGGTCATTGATGTCGAAAAGATTTGAAATTTGGTTTCTAGATACTTCAAGTGGTATAGATTATGTTCAATAGTGCCGATCGTCAATTTAGAGACTCAATCATCGAAAACAAATGGGTGGCAACGGAGCCCGTTTGCTACCAATAGCATTCCAGCTCAACTCGAAAAAATAGATATAATTTAAAAGGTACAAATATTGAGATCAGACTATTGTAGCACCTCATTGCACGATAAAGAGGCCGATACCATAAAACATAAGCACCTGGAACTCCGGATATAAAGTAGATTATAGCGAGGAACCAGATTTTTACACCTGAAGATGACAGTACATCACATCAACTTTATTTGATAAAGACATTCACTGCTTATGACAGCTTAAGCATTGACTGAAAAAGGACACGTCAAGATCTTCAAACATACCTTCCCCCTTAATCCAAGCAGCTGTTACTGCTATAACATTCCAGAAGAGGCACAAAACCAATCCTGTATGACATCCAGTTAAAAGAGATATATGGTTCTTTATTTTTAGGCAACCATTTTATCCTACCAATGTATTCTCATGTTTACAACATGAAACTGAACTCTAGTAAGGAACCTGTGAAGCAGAAATCTCTCCTTCGGTACTCTATAACCAATCAAGCATTGGACTCGTTGGCTTGTTTCTAACATAAGCAAATATGTACTATCTGTGTATCCATGTGCTTAAAGATGATATTTATGTAAAAAGATTGACTTCTATGGCAGGAATAAAAAAAGTAGGTTTACCTATTCATTTATATACATAATCTGTGCAATATAATCAGCCATCATTGAACAAACAATAAAGAATGTTCCAAAAAAATAAAGACAAAATGATTGAGCAGAAAATCAATCCAGGTAATACCAAAAGATGCCACCATAGGTAAGAAAAATTTGCTCCCAAGTACACAAAAAACATCTGAATTATCATATCCGAAGAGCGTATCAAGAAAGCTGTATTATAGTACTGTCCGGGCAAGCCTGATCACAACCCCTTTACTCTTGGTTTCATGCAAGCTAAGATATAAGAACAACACAAGGCAGTCGATGAACTATGTGCTAGTAAGTCAACCTGATCTACAGCTGCTTAAGATCCGAGAATAAGAATACAATGAGTTCGGTTGAGCCTCTATTTTATTTCACTTTATTATATCAAGTCAATAATCAGTTATGGATCCAAAAGTGAGTATAGGTTAAGTCCAATTGTGTTTTTTATTATATAGAATTTATGTTTCACCCATTCTTTTTTTCCAAATCTCTATAGCAGAACCAGCCAATTTCTGCAGAAATTTTTGTAGCTTCAGTTTGTGCAGAAACTTACACGTGTTCACACTTCACAGCCAGCAGCTAAAGGAATGGATCTAGTGTATTCTATCTATTTGACATTCTCTATACACGAGTATTCCTTTTGTTTAGCAAGTTATGCACATCGTTAATGATCGAAAAGTAAAGCACAACAGCTAGAACGTTAGCAGAAGCTGAAGTCATACCTAACAAAGACGCAAAGGCAAAGTACTGCATTCTTTGAACGTGGATGGGTATCTCATTTGCAATATCATGATGTATAATGGGGAAAAAAGGTGGCCAATTTTTCTCCTCTATTACAATGCCAGCTGCAAAAGTAAAACAATGTACCATATAATAAGATCTTGCAAAGTCAATCTACTTAGCAAACAAAACAAGAAGGATGCCCACACAGGCTGAATCCATTGCTAAAAATCATTGTTTCAAAAAGCTGCCTATGCAGCTACATATGCAGTTCGGACCATCAACCACACCACATATTACATATTCAATGCAGTACGCGTATGCGGTCCATATGCCGCAGGCAGCCGCATATGTGGCAGTTTTTGTTGTATATGTTGTTTTTTTTGAAGGTGGGTTTGAAATGTATGCATATATAGAGCTACTATACTCTTATGAGTATAGAGTTCTTCATACTCATAAGTTTAAATCGACAATGCATACCGTTAAACATGATTTAGAGCATTTGAAATATCTAGAAATCAAATTCCATAATATTTTGAATTTATAATAAAGTCCATCAAGTGGGTATAAAATGAACGATCAAAATTAAACTATCTCCTAAACATAGGGGATAGGATTTTTAAATTCAAGATCGAAGTTATTGATCTTCATCTATATAGTGAATAGAATTTTCTATTAAAAATTCAACCGATTTCGATTCTTCTACACCATTAACTTGAAAGCGCTCCATACCGTCTGTTAAAAATGTCAATTTTGAGGTGCTTTGATTGTAAGGTATATGATGTCAAAAATTTATATAATTTGGTTTCTAGAATGTTTCAATACTCTTAAATTACGTTTAACGGTATGGATCGTCGACTAGGAATCTCTATCATCGAAAATGACTTTTGAGGACAAAGGCAATCGTACTCATAATAGTATAATAGCGAACTTTATGTATGTATGTATGTACGTACGTACGTACGTGCGTGTATATATATATATATATATATATATATATATATATATATAGAGTAAGTCTCCCGTACTTTCGAAAGTACGGAGGCTTCCGTACTTGTAAGTTGTTTTCGATGATAGGACATCCGATTTGACGATCGGCTCCGTTAGGCATAATCTACGTTATTGAAACTATCTAGAAACCAAATTTCATAATTTTTTGACAACATTTACCAAGCGGTCATAGGGTCTAAAAAATGACTATTTTAACGGCCGATGTGGCACGCTTTTAAGTTCAACGGTGTAGATGTATCCAAATTACATAAAAATTTAATAGAAAATTCTACTTAACATCGAGAGTAAGAACAATACTTTCGATTTGAAATTTGAGCCCTTTATCACCGTTTTTTATGAGATTTTTATTTTCAGCCGTTCATTTTGAGACTACTCGTTCACTAGGTAAATGAAGTCAAAAAATTATGAAAATTGATTTCTAGATAGTTCCAATAGCATAGATCATGTCTAACGGAACCGATCGCTGAATCGGATGTCCCATCATCGAAAACAACTTACAAGCACGGAGGCATCCGTACTTTCGAAAGCATAGGAGTCTAGCTCTATATATATATAAATAGTAAGGCTAGTATGCTTTTAGAAGCACGGAGCCCTCCGTGCTTCCAAGTTGTTTTCGATGTTAAGACTTTCGAATGGACGATCGGCTCCATTAGACTTGATCTAGAGTAAGTATCTAAAAAATAAATTTCATAATTTTTCGATATTATTTGCCTAATGATCGAAGGGGCTCAACATCATCAACAATCGGCACCGTTGAATATGATTTATACCACTTGAAGTATCTAAAAACCAAATTTCAAATCTTGTCAATATCATCAGCCTAATGATCAAAGGGTTTCAAATTTTGTAATTTTAATGGTCAATATAAGACGTTTTCTCGTTTAACGACGTAAAAATATCCAAATCAATTGAATTTTGGTTAGAACATTATTTAAACTATTTAGAACAAGATTTATACTCTTGATCAGGATTACAAGACTCCTATCATCACTTTTTAAAGAATATTCATTTTCACCAGTTCATTTTTTTGTCCACGTGATGGACAAGAGAACAATATCGAAAAAAACATGAAATTTAATTTCCAAATGCTTCAAGTCGTATAGATCATGTTCAACGGTATCGATCGTCGATTTGGAGGCTCCATCATCGAACAAATGGGTGACAACGAAGCCTGCTTGCTACTGATAGCATTCTAGCTCAACTCTATATATATGACTATTTTCACACAAGTATGGTTAATAATGATGTATGTAAATGCAATTATCTTCATATAAATATAGCCTAACTATCTCTCTTTTCTTATGTGGTATTATTCCTAATATATCTAATAATTATGTTTAATATTGGTAAATATTTTTGTAGCTGTTAGATGTTGTTATGCTAGATTTTGTCTAAGTGTTGGCCTCTTGGTTGGCTGCAAGTGATTGTAAATGACAGTTTATTGAAAAAATTACTATTCTTCACAAAAGTTTAGCCAATTTATTCCACATCTATTTATTCCACTTCTAAAAGTACATTAGTTATTTTTTATATTTGGAATTGAATTTTTAATATTTTAATAGATGATATTCACCCGCATATGGCATATGCACCCATATACTGCATATGCACCTCCATATCGCATATGCACAATGCAGTGGGCCGACCGCCTGCATACCACATACAGCTTTTTAGCACACATGTTAAAAGGATATTACCTCGGGCTGCAGCTTCTTCCCTCCGTTTTAGTTCCTAAGTGGGACATATAGATAAATGAATATAAAGGTCAAAAAGATAGATAACATGAAATTAAAAAAAAATAAATAAATAAAAACAGACTGGACATATCAAAGAACTTATCTAAGATGGCGGGAATGAAAAGCAGTACAATTAAAACTTGCATTCATCAGGGCAGCAATTTAAGCATACCTTTTCTCTCCTATTTAGTTCAGTCTCTAGTGCTTGGAGTTCCTTCTCCTTTTTCTTTACGTCCTAGAAGTAAGTAGGAGGGGAATATAACAAATGAAAATAAAATTAAAAAAAACACAACAATTGCATGTAGAATGGCTGTACAAAAGGTATGGAAAATAGTATGAAATAGCATGCTGTCATCAAAACAAAGAAGCGCAGACCAATACACGAACAGAAGAGGAATAACAAGTCTAGGAAGAAAGGAATCGAATAGCAACTATTCCAATAACTTTCCTCAGCTAGTGTCTACATACCTTTGTCGAATCAAGAGGAATATCAATTGTGGCACCACGATCATTGTAGAAATCAGCAGGTTCCGGAGGAAGAGGTGAAAGACGAGAATTGGAAGCTGGGGGAACACTTCCTGGGTGCTGGACATTAGGCTACTAATCAGTCAAAATAAATTACATAAAAGCTACTTGAAGATGACAAACCTATGCAGATAAAGAACACGGTTTTCTGTATTCTAATCTATGATGTTAGCTGCATAATAATCAAGCAGAATAGGCTTACTGTTGTATAGAATGGACCTCCGCCATAACTAGACTGTCCACCTGCTTTTCCACGAACAGCTGGTTCCTGATACCAAAGATAATACAGGAAATCCATATTCTTGTCAACAATATCAGTTTTAACAGACCTTACATACTTTATAAGTAAAAACTGCCTCTACAAAATTGAAAGAACTTCAAATGAGACAACCAATTACACAAATTTCAGTGCTTCTGCAAAAATCATCTTGAATGCACTTCAAGGGAACTGAAATGGCTTTGAAAGAATCTTAAGCTTAATACGCAAGGTTGCCAGCACTGAAAGAGGGTATACCATATACTACTTTGATGAGAAATAGTAGGTATGAACTTGTTATCAGAATGACCAACTCCTTGCCTTAAAGAACATTAGTACACATTTATTGCATCTTAATATGCGGTGTCTGTAAGTTTATGGGAAAAAAAAGGCAATTAAAAGGAAGAAAATGAAAGAAAATACATCTATAACATCCCACAAATTGATTTCATGCAGCCATCCAAAACACAGTCACATTTCTCACCATGTTATGGCCTTTTACAATGACTAAAATGGTTACAAAATTTGCATAACTATACTAGAACCTCATTCTTCTGAGTAAAAGAAAATTTATTACAAGGATCGAAAATAGATCGGTGAGATAGGGAGGTAGAGGAAACAGTAGCAATGAACCATATGATCCAGCTCTTATTACTTTTCTATTTGGCAGCTACCAAGTATAACATCGCAACTCCGCCGGAGTCCACAGAACAATCAGACTAAATCACGAGGTGTTCTGAGTAGAGTTGATTGTCGGTGGCTCACCAAAGATTAGATCTAACAAATAGTGAACGCAGTAAAACCCTAGGGTTCTCATAAATCACAATATCAACAGGCTTGGACGCACATAGATCCATCATGAAGAAACAAGGCGAAAAAAACCCTAGAAAATACAGATCCAACCAAGTAGTTCGATCTTACAAAGAAAACCCTAGAAAGTACAAGTTTCTTCCAGATCTATATTTAGAGGGAACAGAAAAGGGAACCGAGGGGGGGTTTGGGGAACTCACAGAGAAGGGATTGACCTCTTCCTCGTCGAAGGGGTTGCTATCGTACCGGCCCGCCATGAGATACGCACCTGCACTACTCAAAGGGATCGATCGATCTCCTCTTCTTCTTCTTCTTCTTCTTTGCGGAGGAGGAAGAGGAGGAGGAGGAGGAGGAGGTGGAAGGGATTGGGATTGACGGGTAGAAGAAGGGGACAACTAGTATTTTACGTGCCTGCTTGTGCAGAAGCAAACAAACGGCGATCCTCCTCTTCTACCGCCCGTAGTCGTACGGTGGCTTCTACTCTCTGCAGGAAACTAGAAAAAGAAAAACACAGAGGAAAAAAAAAAAAGAAAAAGAAGCAACTGTCGCAATGTGAACGCCAGCCAAACCAACTGCACCCTTTAATAAAGTTAAAATCCTTCCCTTCTTTTTGAATTGTCACTCTTCTTCTGCAAAGTAAACTAATTACTATGCTAATTGTCTTGGGCTAAAACGAAGAGAGCAAAGGCAATTGCCGACCAAATATTAAAATTCGAGCTGAAATAATAATAAAAAAATGATAGAAAACGACGGAGCCGGTTATATTTCACGGAATGTCTCTCTGACATGTGGGCTCCATCATCACGGCCCCCCAGTGTGAGCTGGCTGCCACAACAACCCGTTAGAACTTGGAAGTCGTCACCAACGAACAAAACACAATGGACAGTGAGGTCGACTCCCGTCTTTGCTTAAATTTAAATTTTTACACTGAAGTGTAAAGTCTTTGAGCAAATTTATTAAAAGAAAATAAATAGAAAACGTACAATTAAATTAAACGAGATGCTCTCGAGAAGTTAAGGTTGATTTAGTTATTAAATAGTTTGTATTCGTTTTGATCGATCGTCCTTAGTATGAATGGGCAGAGTAATCCAACACCGATACGTGTAGTACATGAAAACACATCACTCACTTCAAGTGGAGAGCTTGAGATGAATTACAGGATGTAGCAGTCCTTCAATCCGATTTGGTCAATTGGTTGGCAACGCACTCATATTGGTTCACCGTGACTCCGATTGCATGCAAAGTGAGGAGAAAGGAATAACAAAAATAAAATAAAATAAAACAAAGTAAAATAACGCTTGCAGTTACTTGGCTTGAAACTTCAAGAGCCCCTTTTTTTTATTTTGGAAAATGACGAGATAATCCCATTCATATCGATTTTTAAGTTATGTAAGCACATATAAACATCACTCAGTTCGGTGACCCAATCGAACACCACGCATTGCTAACAATAGGTGTGTTTGGCAACTAGGAGGACTCTAACAACACGGTAAACTGCCAAGGAAATACGTAGCTATCCTTCAGTCTCATTAATTAGCATTCTCAAAACAGGTACAATCCTATTTCCGTGAACCGATTAGCCAATCTGTTCAAAAATGACAAAAACCTTACTCACCCAGCAGTCAAGTCTATGACAGTCTAGTCCTACACAACCAAATTGCACATTTGAAAATCAGCCAGCCAGGATTTAACAGTGAAAGGAAAAATAATAATAATAATAATAATCGTGGCATACAAACAGACGCCGCTTGCGGAGAGCAAAACAGTTTCACTAGCAATGAAGAAATATGCCTTGCTAATGTTCCCAAAAACAACATGTAAAGTAATCGACGGCCAAGGATCACAACAATGCCAAAAACATCTAGTCCAGGGAAAGCACCGGACCAAACTCATTGGCATCATTCTGGGCCCTAGTAGTTGGATTTGGATGGAAGGGATCGATCCAAGACTCGTCTTCCCTGACAGCCCTGTTCCAGCGTTCCTGAAAATTTTGAAGTTCTACCCTTGCTTGTCTCCTCACCTGTGGGACCACCGGAGTATGAGGAAAGATGATAGCATTTAGAAGGCACAGTGCAACGAAAGTTGGAGCTCGGGTACAAAAGGACCAGTACTAAGTGAACCAGGATTAGAATAGCAGCCTGCTGCACAAGGGGCAGGCAAGGGCAGCATCCACGTCCGTTGCTTTACCAGCGCCAAGGACATGGGAGCGCATGCACAAACTAATGAATATACTGGAATTTGTGTTGTTTGACAGATCGATTATTAGTCTCACCTCAATTCGTGCATCAGATGTTCGTGGCCTTCCTCGATTCTGAATTTGGAACAGATTATGAGAATGATGGTACACAAAAATCATCAAGTACATATATATATACCAGAATTGATGTCCATTTATTACTTCTTACCTGGATGACACCCTTACGCAGCATCCGTTTAGATCTCACAACAGGCTGCCGGATGCCTTTCTCGTTCTGATTCAAGGGGGTCAAACAACACAGAAACTAGAAAAGACTAGAATAGCAAGAGGAGAACTTCAAAGTGAGAAGTGCTACGAAAAATGCATATTCAGACGAGGAGAGCTGTAAATAGATTTGCAAAATGTTTTTTCATTTTCTCTTCTTTGAAGTATAATTAGATTAGCACATATACTAACATAGATGATGACATTTTCAATGTTATATTTTTTTTTTTCTTTTTGAATGTCCATATATACTAACATAAACAACTAAACATCTAAATCATAATGCAGCGTAATTAAGTCATATAGTTAATTACAAGTGCCATACGTGGCATGACAAGTGGGTTTCTTCATGACTGGATCTTCTACGATGATCAACACTGTAAGTAAAGTTTTCATACTATAATTGCTGAATTTGCAATACATGCTCAAGACACAAGGAATGAACCAGCTAATAGTACCACACTAAATGCTGAAAGTGAATATTGAACGCCAAACCCAATATTTCACAAAAAGCCTTAAGAGGGCACAGGCCTTAAGTTCGATGGGAGGAAGAGATAGTGAAAGCAGCAGAAACAATATGCAACAGAACCCCATCTCATATGATGCGACCGAAGAGATCAGCAAACATATGCAAATATATCCACAAAATTTGACACATAAAAGCATGAAAATGATAAAAGAAATGTAGCAAGTGTAAATAACTAACCATTTCTGTTGAAGGCCCTCCCAGTGTTTGGATGCCTTGATGCACTATATATTCATCGTCAACTACTCCAACCTTCTTTGTTCTATCACCCTATGAAACCATGTCAAAATACATTAATCATATGAACCAGGTAGTGCTTTTCCACGGAATCAGGATGAGCTCCAGAATATGAAGAAGAAATGTATTACATCCCTACAAGAACTAGAAACATGAATTTAATTTCTGAAATGAAACACGAATTAATACTTATGCTACTAAAGTACTATGCTGCTTTAATTCTTTGAGCATATTGTATGAAAATAAATTATCTGCAAAAGAGTTGTCTTGTCCGTCGCATTAAATGGTTTGCTGAAAAGGTAAAAATGTTGATTTCAGATATATAAAAATGTAAGAAAAAAATGTAAGGAACGCAGAGAATATTCAAATTAATGCATTATCTCATGTTGTCAATATGACTGCAGCACATGCACTAGTTAGTCAAAATCTCAAGAATGATACTTAGCATAATGACAAAATGAAAAAAATGAGCTAAACTACAAAGAGTGCAATGCGAAACCTGCTTAATGTTTTTTTTTTCTCTTTGATAATTGCAATACCTGCTTTGTGATTATGTTAGAAGAGGATAAACTTATAAAAGGTATGTGGCTCATGTTGATGATACTGATGGTCCTAAGAAGGTCAGCATCTATTCAGCCTCATTAAAAAATCATGAATTTCTCGTTGAAAAGCATCAGCAAAAGGTAGCCAATATGAAGGAAAGAGTTCAAGAGAAAACCTGAGCACAATAGCCAAGTTTCATATCTATTCCCCATCCATGGATCAGATCATTCTGTAGCAAAGTTATCAATGTCATCTACTGTTCGATCAAAGCAATTTAATATTCATTCATACAGCTAACTTCAGAAAAACAAGTCAAGCAGTTATTTCGTGACACTGATGTTCATTCCAATGCATGAAGCTGTAAGACAATACTTGAATTCTTATCGTTTTGAAAATTTACAAATACAGTTGAAGTATATATTATGTTGCATGTTCACGTCTAAGTTCAAAATCTCTAATTAATATCCAGTCCTTGCATGGCAGGTTTACAATAATCCAGGTTAATGTTCTTATGACTTATTCATGCACATCTTTGTAGGCCCATTCTTCAGCATTTGGATCGGGCAACCCACTATACGTCTAGTCTTATTTGTTTTAATTTGCCTAAGATATGATTTTTTTTTTCTTTTTTCCCTAACAATATTGAACTTCTACAGAGGTACTGCCGAAGAGTTATGTCCTTTGTCGAAGTTGTCTATAATGTATGATGCATATGTCAGGGCTGTCTCAAAAGCTGCCAATGTGAGTTTATCGAGCAAGAGTCCCTATCTCTTTAATCCCAGCATTTTATGGGAATTCCCCACAAAGAAAATGTTTTCGAGGAAGTAAACCAAAGACAGTTCATTTATGCAGTTCCAATTTCATCATAAGGTTCAGGGGATGATCACTTGTATGAAAATGAAGAAAGAAAAGAGCACATTCTTACCATCAAAACTTCTACGCAATACAAGTCTAATGTTAGGCAGGTCAAAAGATAAGATTTACCTGAATAAGGTTCCAAGCACAACGCCAAGCAGATCTAGAAAATACTGGTGCCATGCCCTCCACCCAACTATGCACCAAAAAAATAATAAGAAAGGATGTGCATTTTTCTTACAAGAACATTGCACACAAGACAGAATGCTCAGTTTCGCAAAAGATTAAAACCCAAGAATGTGTTACTCTTATCCATAAGCACACCAACTTGCCATTGTTAAGGTCTGCAGAAAATCCAATATGTTTTGGTTTGTATAGGGATACCAGTGAACTTTTAAAAACGGATCGAAGGCATAAGCAGCTTGCCCAGCCAATATGATTTATATTTTAGATGCCAATAGAATTCTCCAAAGGACCAAAGCATTAAACACAGCCTATTCCATAAGCATGACGTATGATTTCTCTAGTCAAGTAATTATTCTACGAACAAGATTATTTCAAAAGTGATTACAGTAACAGAAAGTACCAATAAAAACCACTACTAATTGCAGGCCATTAATGAACAGCACCTGAAGGCCTTATTAGAAAAAAAATAAATAAATAAAAGAAAATAAGAAGAAGAAGAAACAAAGAACAAAGAAAGGAGAAAAACAACTCAGAGCTACTAGTAAATCAAATAATTGAAGTAAAAAAATTACCCAGCACATGGTGGTTTATCGCTGGTGCTTGAACAGTCGCCACCAGCCCGATTATCATAAACTCTTCTGAAAAATGTTAGCAATAACTTTCCGTCGATTATGCAAAGGTTGTGCTACCTATTTCAAGCCAAAGATATCAGAACATAATACTGCTAACCTGTGCACCTTCCCTTTCTTCCTGCGAACAGTTATTCTGTGATGTATTTCAGATAGATATGGATCAAGTGCTGGCTGAGAAATCTCCAATCCCTCTGATTTAACAATTTCTATGTACCTACAAGAAATCATATTAACAAACCAAGCTCAACAGTAGTAAGGCAATAATACCACCTCAACATGCTCATGTATATTATGCATAATTGAATGCATATACAAAGTGATACAGAACCGAATTCAGATAAGATTCGGTTGATTAATCTCTTATTTATGGATTCAATTTTTGTATTAGGTTTGATTGAGTCGTTTAAATTTTATTTTTTTCTAATTTTCAAAATTATTCTATTTTTCCTTTTTTTAGTTATTTTTAAAAACTTTTTTAGAATTTATCATATGAAATAAATCCCTAAAAATTAGGGATATGATTTAGAATTTTTTTTAGATATGTTCGGATTAGAAAAGATTTCTAAAATCGTGGGATTTGCTTTAAATTAGGATTATGTTTTGAAGGCTACTAATATAGCTTATGATTGTAATTTAGGAGACGAGTTATAATGAAATAAAATTTGGGTTTTGTCTTTGAACACGCTTCTTTATCTTGCTAGTGTGCACTAGCGGACACTTATTTTTCTTGAAAGTTCTATCTTCTATATTCTCCCTCATCTTTCCTTCCGATTCTTCTTCTAAATTTCTTCTCTAATTTAATGAAAAATTCTGCAATTCAGTTTAATATAGCTTTTGGGCTCATCGCTAGCAAGATAAATTAGGGTCTTCCTAATTTGTCCTACATCACAAAGTTACTTGTTCCTCATTGATTGATCCCTCGAGTGAGATGGATATTGGATATTGGACATTGGCATAACTGCTAAGTTAATAGTTGTTATTGGGTTTTAGTTGTTATATTCCAACTACAGACCAGAAAGATAGAATCATTAAGAGACTAGTAAGATGCAGTACCTTGCTGGGTGGAAATTATCTACTCCCAAATCTTCATCCCAAAGGAATATATAATCATATATGGAGACAACATCAGGGTGCAGAAAACGTTTTGCAAACCACCTAAAAAATAGCTGTAAAGTCTTGTTAAACAACAAAGGAATATCGTTTAAGGTGTTTAGAGATTTTTTTTTTTTGTTTACTGTACAGTAGAAATAGAATGCCAGCTTATGCATGTTAATATATAGAACCACTGTATACATATAAATTTATGAAACCACTGTATAATATTCAACTACATGATTTTCAAAAAAAAAAAAAAGTAATACTCAAGTACTTAAAAAATGCTGGAAATGCCAAAAATTCACCATTTTGTTTGGTTAAGAGCGGCAATATGGACGACCCTTTTACTCCATGGGAGATTGTGCCACCCATTGACATCTCCATCATAGTGGAATAGAATAGCTGTAAAATTATCTGGAAGAAACTGGATACTCGAAAATCAGAACGTGAATCTACAACATGCAAATGTGCAAAAGAAAAAGAAAAGTCGACACCTTTCTAATTATTGAATCGACAGTTTTCTTTTGTTTTATTCCGACGGATATTGCGAGTAAGTTCTGATGACACTGAACAGTCTCCTGGAAGAAATGGTGTCACCATGATTAGATTTTTGGCATCCTATGAGCGAAAAAGAAAACAAAACCAAGGCCCGACAAAAGACTAGTACTCCAAGAGGAAATCTTCAAGACATAACAAAGTATAGTGGACGGTACTAACCTCCAAGTTTGGCCCTTTTGTGACCCACAAGGGTTTTAGTTCCATGTCAGAATTTGATTGCATAATACCGTGAGGTAAGTAACCAATCTTGTTAACTGGATCAGCATCCTGATAAAGCAGCAAAAAGGGTACAAGGGATTACTCTGCAGCTATGGTGTAAATTCCACATGTATGCAGGTTGGTGATACACATATATCACAAATTTAGAGGAAATCAGATAATTTAGACAACATATACTGAAATGTTTATGGAAGTTGTTGTGGCAGGAGTGAAAGAGAAAAACCCCCACAAAAGAAAGGCCCGTGCGAGTAAGATGAACGGGATGAGTAAATAGAATCAATTATTGATTTGAAATCTACGGACCATGACAGAAGAGAGCCTGATTTAATGATAAAGGTAGAGGTGGAACTTAGATGTCGTTTACCTTGATTGTATCAAATGGATGAAGTCTTGCCTCCAACTACCAATGGTAGGCAACAAAAATCAGTAATCTCTGGAAAGTAGAAAGGTAGCCCATGAAAATTCCACAAAGCAAGGCGTACCTCTGCTTCTTGATACTGAGAGTTTGGCATCCGATAGATAATGAATAGCGTGATGGCGCACAGAACTACCAGATATAGCTGTGGTTTCATCTTCGAGTGGCATTCCCTGCATTTATCATTCCGCCACATGCATGTTCAGCGTCAATGCAAGTCTTGCGAGATAAAAGTTTTTAAGACAATGTGAGAGGTAGGAAGGAGAGGAACAGTTGGCTAGGGACCCGATTTATCTAATTTCAACTAGAAAAGCTATCACCTCCCACAACCACAAACAATATAATAGCATTATACAATTTATTGTCAGTTGCAGTAATTGAATAACTGATTCGACTTCTCCGGCTAGAACAAAACAATCCGTAGAAAAGAAGAAGCACCGACAAAACGGTAATTATTAATCTTCGTTCGATCTCCCGACAACAAAAAGGCGGCCAGAACGAATCGCAGAATTATAACCCATACTCACCGCCTCGCCCCAGACACCAGCTTCGTATTAATTATAGCGTATTCTCAACGCCCTGCACGATCACGAATTTACAACGTAGGAAGGAGATTCTCAGGCACCGCAGAAGAAGAATCAACGCTCATAACCCCACTACGAGTATAAAAGAGATCGGACAAAGAAGACGGGTTAAGGGCCGGTGGGAGAAGGAGAATAGATATGTTGTACCTCGTTGATTCTTATGTACAATGTAGCTCCTCCTGCGGCGTACGTCGACCTCTTATTAGTTTATTAGGCCAATGTTTCGATCCCCAGTGGGATTCGACGCGAGCCCGCGGCGGGACGGGTGGCGCCCTCGGACCTTCCTCCGCACTCTGTATTCTTTGAAATGTGCGCGTGGCACTCGTACATACACATGCGGCCCATGCCCGATACGAACGCCGGTTTCTTTGTTCGATTGTTTGGATGCATACCATACCCGTGATGGAGCCTGGAGCTCCCGCGCCATCGTCCGTAAATCTCGGTCCTCCATTCAGCTGAATCACTCCTGCCCTCATGCAGCTGCACAACAACTCTCCGCTCCCTCCTTCTTGTCCTCCAAATTTTATTTTATTTTATTTTATTTTATTTTATTTTATAGAACAACAGTAGACACTAGAGTGGGATTTGGTTAATCCTCTGTATTCTATTATCTCAGCAAGGACATTTTGAGTTCCCCTTATATATTATTTCGCATTCGGCGGGCAGATGCGGCGCACTTCAACTCTTGTACGCACGACACACCATTTTTTTTTTTTTTAACTTGCATAATTAAAGTAAGAAACAATCAAGAGATGAGACGCCAATTTATTAGGAAACTTTCCATGATCCATCCTGACTTATATTGGCATGTGACGATAACTTGCAAACACATTTTTTAAATTTGTGATTTGTAAGACACTGCGGCAGGTTAGTTAACAGCCCAATTTACAGTTCTTGGGGAAATAATAATAATAAGAACGTTTCTCTCGTCCTTACTGTTTATTCAAGTGCTCTTCTAGCTCTTTGACTCGTCACACACCATCTGAGTTGTAAATGGATACAATATTCTTTCACATAAGCATCCAAACTCTAGGTTGAAAGTTGAAAACAACTACATAAAACATAAAGCATTTAAAGTGCCAAAAGTAATAAAGTATTATAGTACAATCATGAAGAAATTATACCCATCTACAATTCTACATAAACGGTGCCCGCCCACATGATATTAGCATGATACAAATCCAGTGCCCCATAGGCATGGCTCAGCAACCTCTTCTATTTAAAATTAATAAATAATTATCTCAATAAAGTGCAAAAAAAATCTATAAAGATATTTAATAAGCAATTAAAAAAACTATAAAGATATTTAATAAGCAATTAAATATATTAGTGCTAAAGAAATAAATCATATCATAACATGCCGCCACACAAATTTTTATGACCAGCACATATCAGCACGACACGCACTATACATATCGTGCCGTGCTAACAATTTCTCCGCACAACCCTGTGCCCCTGCACTTAAATCCTTGCTAGAAGTCAAGGTGAGATGACGAAGCATAGTTAATTTGCCATCTAAAACAGCCGGCAAGCAAGCAGTGCCTGGTTTGAGCCCCAATCTCTCTGCGTCCGAGCATTTGACATGCCCATCACGCAAGAAAACAGAGAAATAGTGGCCACAGCACTGTCTCAAGTTCTTAGGCACCAGATGAGCTCCATCTGCATACAACAGAGTACGTAGTTTGTGTTGAAAAGATAAAGAGACTAGAGAATTAGTCCGAAAGGACTAATAAATGCATTCACCAGTCTTGTAGAGCAAAATTCAACTCGTCAGCCAATTTTGCTAGCTCACCACCTCTCCTGCATCAGAGGGAAGATAAACACAGATCAAAATGAAATTTAGTAGCAATTTTAGAATTCATTTGCTCCATTTTGACACAGCTGGAACAATAGGTTGGTCGTGCATGAAATTCTCAGGGAGTAGTAGAAGAAACTTCAACGGTACAGTAAGAAACAGTGAAAATGGTGAAATCAGAACAAGTGGTGGATAAGCATGGCAGCCAAAGCATATCCAATTGTAAGGCAAGAAATCTAAATGTACCTCTATTACTCCGGAATACAGCAGCATAAGAAACTCATTTACTTACCAGGTTTTACCAAGAAACTCATTTACTTACCAGGTTTTACCAGGACGTTGGCATTAGGACTCACTTGTTTCAATATGCAAAAACATGAAAGAGATTGAGATTTTCACTTGACAGCCAAGACAACTTTTTGTGGCTTTACACTAAGATTTACTTTTACTAATTATAGCACCAATCCAGTGGTAAAATGTATCATTAGGCCCCATACAAAACCAAATGTGACTTGATCCCATGAGCTTTTCACTTAACGATTTAATCTCCTAAACTTTTATACATACTGCACTTCAGTCCCTTACTGTTAGGTTTTGGGGGGAGTTCAATGGCTCTTAAACACTTTTTACAAAGTAATAGTAAACACGTGAATTATTTGTAAGCTTAATGGTAAGATGGTAATTTACAAGATAATTAGACATTTTTTTTATTTAATAGTCAAGGATTAAAATGTACTGTAGATGAAAGTTTAGGAACTGAAGTATTCTAGTAAAAAAAGTACAGGGACTAAGAACATCAGACGGTAGAGAGACTATCCATGCTTTATGCTCTCCTCCAATTTGAAATGTCAACATCTGAATTGGTGATTTTAGATGTTAGTAATGCATGATTCTAGAATTACGAATACTTATTTAAGGTATAAGGGCCTATTCTACCTGTTTGATAAAGTACTTTATGACTAATGCTATTAGGAGAAGCAGAAGCACTATATTAATATACTTCAGGCGAGGCTTCCTGGCGGAATAAGAAGCACCAAATTAGAGCTTCAGATTTTTGAGGCTCAGGAGCTTATTTTATGCTCTCTGCTGCAACAAAAACACCAAACTTTCTTGTATGTCAATCACTCTACCAAGATTTCTGCTGCTGAAAGCAAAAGCGGCAGGGCCAACGGGCCCTTGTTGTGATGCTTGCCCCAGATTTTTGAGACTCAGGAGCTTATTTTATGCTCTCTGCTGCAACAAAAACACCAAACTTTCATGTATGTCAATCACTCTACCAAGATTTGTGCTGCTGAAAGCAAAAGCAGCAGGGCCAACAGGCCCTTGTTGTGATGCTTGCCGAGCTGCTACATAAGTACATGTAAATTAATATTTCAACATTATAATGAAAACAAAAGAAAAAAAAAACCCTACTTACCTGGTTAGTAGATGAAGCGTCTGCTTTATCTTTTGCAAATGACTGAAGCAGTAACTGCATCGTTCCAATCTGTTTAGTCAAATAGAGATGATTGGCAGTTAAAAAATTCTAGACATTTATTAGTTACAAACAAAGTTGATAGAAACAATCTTGGCGCAGGTACCTTTCCTCTGCGTGAAGATCAACTCCAACTGGTAAAGTTGCTGAAACAGTCAAATGAATAACTGGTCCAAAAATCTTTATAAGCTCCAATAGCATTTCCAGAGAGATTGTAATGTGCCTGTACAATGGAGCCAGAACTTACATGCAGGAGAATAAACCGACCACCTATATATCTTATTACGCGATCTTATGAACCATAGCAGTTTCCAAATGGTCCATAAATAGACAAAAGGATAATAAAGGACCAGGATGTGTGGCTTATTGAAGTAGAAAGAATCCTGAAAATAAAGCTGGACTTCAACTAAGCTTACAACATCGCAGATTGATTTGCAACAACATCTTACCAACAAGGTCTACATTATAAAAGAGGACACTTAGAAAATCCAAGAAACTCAATACAAGCAATTACACAGATTATGTTTTGGCCATGATTCTTGACTCAAATAAACTTACCAATGTAGTTAACGGGTCAGTCACAATTTAGACACAACCACTTCTTCGAAGTCTCCACAGGGGGTGGGTATTCAAGTGCGACAAACTACGTAAGTTTAAGCCTAGAAATCTACATAAGGTGCACTCAAGCATACATAATCCTTTCGTATTATTTGCTCGAAGCGGATAAGGCATGATGCCGACCAAATTATTGCGACATAAACCCTAAAGCTGTCTTACGACCCAGCCTTTAGGAAGAGTAAAATTTATTCCATGTTTAATAAGTGCAATCAAGTGGCTCCACATAATATTAGTCCCAAGAGTCAATAGTTGGTTATATTGCCAATTTGCCAGTCGATAGTTGGTTGTATTGCCAATTTGCCACATACAAAACCCCCAACTAGCCCATGTCTACTAGTTTCTCAAATAGATGATGTCTAATATCTATCCCAAAATAGCTAAACTTCGTTTATGAACACTAGCAAGCCAGCTTACGTATATATTATGTCCCGAAATCTTCCGTCACAAAACTATTCAGAACTACAATTCTGTCAAAATGTAAAGCTAAAGTCACCATGTATTCTATCAAAAGATACAGAGATTCGATTTTCTCATTCTACCTTTCAGTCTTGCTGTTTAACAAACCAGCAAGTATTGGCAGCAAGCATGAGAAAGTTTCAAGATTGAGAAGATCAAGTTTCTCCTTGAGAATGCTGATCAGATCACCTTGAACCTGCAAAAAAACTCGAATACTCATTTATTGGAGCTAAAAGTCTGCATGCACTCAACCATGAGACAAAGAAGACAACCCACAGAATAGTCAGGCAACTTGGCAACTGCATTGATTGCACCTTTAATACCATCTTGTTCAAAAAAGTGCCTCACCACCTGCAACTTTTGTGTTAGTATCACCTAATTGTAATCACATATGCAAATGCTTTTAAGCGTCAGATTACATGCTTCTGCATGAAATGCTGTTGAAGCTCCACCAACAAGATGCACAACTAATAATAGTTGTCACTACAGAGGAAAAATAAAAAATAAAAATTGAAAAAATAGACAAGCTTACATCTGTGCTGAAAGCGAATCTGCAGCCCAAAATCATTACTATTGAGAACAGATTATGATACAAACAGAAAAAGGAGCATTGTATGCATGTTATTCATAAAGCAGCAAGAAATAAATTCAAGCTAACAAAAGTCACCTGTAACTTTGTTAGCCGGGATTTTACAGCATTTATGAACACATCATGGCTTTGATTCAATATCTCAAGAATGGAACCATCATCCAGTGATGACAAATTCTTTTGATAGGTGTGTCCTCTCTGTTCAACAGAAAATACCAAATTTGAATAAATTTTATAGCAAAATATATTAAGCAAATATTTGATAAAATTATGCAAAAAATTGAAAATTGCAACAACTAAGGATAGCGTCCTCATAATTCTGAGTACCTCCATTTCATTGTCGCCATTCAAGCCTTTTCCCCTCAACAGGGATTGAGTTAAAAGTGAAGCAAAAAACTAAAGGATCTAGCAGGATGCCAAGAAGTTGAGATCAATTCACTGAAAGTTGAAGGTAGACACACAAACTTGGTTTAGAGAAGAAGAGATGTGTAGGTTGCTAGAAAATCCAGCCAAGTTGTTTGCAGTTCAAGAGACGAAACCCATCCTAAAGGATCTCAACAGAGAAAATAGCAAATGTTTATTGGGAACCAAGTTTACATCTAAAGAATTAACAAACCAAAATGAATAGTTAAATTGAGAAAAAAGATCCAATAAATGGTAGATATCTCACGTCTTTATGCTGGAAGAAAGGAAGTTCTCGATGCTCAAAATTGCTAATCAAAAGAAAGGAAAAGAATGAAACCAATATTTGGTTTACAAGAAACTCAAGGAACAAAGATTAAAATTTGGTTTATAAACCACAAACTAAATGACCTGCATAAGTTTTCTTCTTCAGTTTGACACTTGAGTATAAACTCATTTCCAAACAGTATACAATAGTGACTCCAATAACGAGTAAAAAAGAAAATGCCAAAACATTCTCACTAGAAAGATGAACCAACCATGTACATACAACTACAAGAGCTTTTAACAAGAATAGGCTCAAGGCAACATGTTAGCATTGAGTAGTTTAACTAATGCACAAAAGGGCTCATCTAATCCATCATAAATAGTGGCTATTTGTTGTACATGATAATAATCTGCCAAAAGAAACATAAATCTTTCTTGAAGATTAATTGTAAAAAGAATTTCATCAACGAGTGAATGAAAAAAGACATCACACCCATATCCAAGCAATTGAAGTGCTAAAGAAATTGATGTTAAACAGCTTACCGACAAGGGAATCACACAGTCAGCTCCTGTGCCTTGCTCAGAAGATGAACTAACAGTTGCTGCATAACCACTGTTACATCTGTCCCTCCTTTCCCAACTTTCAACCAGAGACCGTGTCCTCCCTAGTTGTACGGCAACTGCCAGAAAGTAGTGCAAACATTACTAAACAAGATTACATGTATAGCAGGGGCCTCAACTTATTCTACACACACCTCCTCTGACATATTTAACTTCTGCTGTTTCAGTGGTTGAGCATGGTGATTCAGTGCCTGGAAGAAGGGAATACTTTTACCATTAGATGTTATGTTCTAACTGAGAAACTGCTTTGAGAAATTGTTGAATTTCAAAAGAGCTTTACATTTGTCATTAGGTAAAGGTTGCTCCAATGACATGGTGCTTTCGAATTTTTTTGAAACATCTCTGATGTTTGTCTGGTTTTTCTCATCAGCTTCTAGGATCTTATGGCAGACAGTTAGTCTAGAGTGCAAGTTTGAATCAGTTACACCTGAATCAGCATTCATATTACAGAAAGGTTCAGAAATAGTTGCTGTCAATTGGCTTTCACTGCCACTAACACCACCACTGAAAGATTGCCTGCGCAAGTGAATTGAGCTGCAAAGTTTATCATCACGCACTGCACACTTGGTACTTGCACTTTCTTTTCTATTATTGCCTGATGTTTCCAGGTCCACACTATCTCCGGGTATGATAACAGGCATGGAAACTGGACCAGCAGTTGCCTCAATATTTCTAAACTGACGTGAGTCAGACCTAGGACTCTTCTTCAGGCTCGGAGAAGTATTTACACGAGCTGTTGACGGATTTACTGATAGAACCCTGGATGGAGAACTTAATTCACTTCTATTAGAAGGAGAACTCTCCGTAGCCTTGACAACTTTGATTGTGGTAGAACGTATGGTGAACGATTTGCCAGATATCTTAGAATGAGCTCTTTCAGGAGTACTATTGCAGGGTAAACTACTTTTATTCCTCTTGATGCCGTCTGAACTTGTTGGAGTCAAAGTTGATTTATAAATGGAACTAATCCCTTGTAGACCACTTTGACAGCATTCATCAGCTATTACCATAGGCAAACAAGAATACATCAACGGAAGTGAAGACTACTGATTAAACTGTCAAATGAAGGTTTAAAAGCGAATTTTTTATTAATGAATAAATAAATTAGTCAATTTAATGCTTCAAGACATACTTATTGTTGACTCCATAGACTGATGTCGAGACATCAATACAGAACTAGACTTTGCAGTACTATCGGGTGGCCTAATATATTGATCTTCCACATGGCTATATATAGGCTCTGCTAAACCATTTTTTTTTGGCAACACTCCGAGAGCATATGGTCCAATGAGCTGAGACAGCCAAAAACATCTTAATATAGGTAAAGAAAATGAATCATCTGAACAAAAGTACAAGTGCGCACACTTACTGATATATCAGCAACCCAAACTCCAACACGACTTTCACGGTAGGAACAACCCAAAAGTTTTCCTTCATAGATACTAAGATCAGCCAAAGTAGACCACCCCATATCGACGACATCATGGTATCTTACAGGTTCCCAAGAAAGCACCTAAAAACACTCATATATAAGAGCAACCCAAGGTAACAATAGAAATACCACAAGTCAGAAACCAATCCACCTTTAAGGTCATGTCCAGCCCACAAAATAATGTTCTTCCATCTGGGTGAAAAATCATAGAGCGTACGCCAGTAGCCTGGAGAAAAGGAAAATCTGATGTCATTTATTATGGAGGAGAGATGTATAAAACAATCTCTGTTTTTCTTGCATCTTACATTTTCTTGCATTTTCTATTTGGAGCAACATGAGAAAAGATCTTAAAAAAATATTGCAAGCTTCCAAGTTTATGGAGAGAAACCACGAAAAGAAATGGAAAAAAGTAGCTCATCTAAAATGAATAGAATTAAAATGCATGCACCAAATTGCAAGATTCAGAGTTCAATGCAAAGAAAATTAAAAACAATAAAACCGATAGGTAAGAAAACAACCTAACCAAACAATAAATGTAAAGCAAATAGGTCAAACAAGAAAAGAAGCGAGTATCTAGAAAATCGCAGGAAAGTTCATCATTCCTCAACAGTACAACGGCCAGACATACCTCAGGTCCTGAAGAACCTATTAGCTCAAAAGTTTCTAGGTCCCAAAATTTTACTGTCCGATCAGCTGATCCTGGAAACCATTCATAAAATAATCTCATGGTTAAAAGATATGGCCTGTTGACATGCGCAGTAACTGCACATTGGAGAAAAGTTCACTAACTTCACAAACCAGATTTGTAACCATCTACCAAGTCAAAAATATAATCTTTCACGATAGCACAACTTTAGTACATTATAACAGGACAGCACAGAAATACTCTCCCAGTTTTCTGATATTAAAATGAGAAACAGCAAATGACAAGCATATAGATAAAGAAAATATAGTTGGAGGAATTATGTCAAAATCAAAATAGCAAAATAAAAATCGAGTCATCTACTACAAATGTCAGGTAATAGTAAAATAAATCCTCCTGAAATCAAGGCCATCTAATTCATCATTGAGATTCAGAGATGATATTGGGTTCGTTAATCAAATGTTGTCCCTCTAACCCTTAACAAAGTTCAGTTATTTCAATACAATCTCTGGAAAATTGCTTACTGCTTCAGAACCTGAAAGCATATATAACTCTAGCGGTAAATGTCACTCAACTTCTCAAAGTAATCCCACATACAAAGATAATGGGAACACACTAGGGTATACAAGCAAAACATGGCACTAATATTAAAATCTTGGGCACAAGCATTTTCTGCCATTCTATTAAAGGTTTGTCTAAAATTACTAAAACTGGTGACCTGGTTGAGTTTTTGGTATTAGAACCACTTTTGATGGTACTATAATGTTAGTCTACCAAGTAAACCTGCGGACAATAAGCTTGTCCTCTTCATCTAAATGAGTATATTTTAAGTGTTTCATTCATTGACAAGCAACTTTCCAGTTTCATGATTACTTTAGCGAAATGTCAACTTCTAGTTGGATTTTCGACCGCCAACAAAAACAATAGGCTAAAGTTCTTTCCTTTTTTTTTTTTACCTTATGACAAGATAATACTTGTCATTGCAAATATCGAAGATATACTATACAAGTCAGTCAGAGTGTATAAAATGCAAAACAGCCAAGTTATAGAATTAGAAGCACTAACCAAAGAGAACAAAATAAAGAAAAGAAAACGTTTTATCAAGTAACAAAAGGGGAAGGAAAAATACAGGATAAATGAAATACCAGTTGCCAGTAGAAATTCATGAGGATGAAAATTTATGCACCGGATATGCCCATTATGGAACTTAAAATCATGTAGAAGTTTCCCTGCCGTCAGATCCCATAACTGTACCAGTCATCACTAGGTCATTAGTTGTTCTTTTTTCATGATAACAAGGAGCACAATTTGATGTGATAATATAAGACTAGTATTACCTTAACCACATTATCATCTCCACCAGTAACAACCCATCGCCCATCTGGGGTAAATTTTATAGTCCGAATTCCTCGTGAATGACCCTTATAGGTGTGAATGCATCCCTTTTTTCTAATATCCCAGATCTTAAGATCGGTATCCAAAGAACCAGATGCAAAGAATTCACCAAATGGATGGAATTCAACAGATGTACAATTTAATCTGTGCCCAGGGAGAGTACGCACGACTATACTTCGGCATAAAAAACAACTGAATCAGAATATTAAAGCCTTGGAGTATAAAATTCATCTATCTGGAGATTAGTAAGTAAAATTTACTTATAACATATGCAGTTTACAAGCTTAAGACTCATGACTGGCATTCATCACTGAACAAAAAAACAAAGTGCAAGTCTGAAAGAGAACAAAGAGCATATCGATGGAAAAAAGCCCTGACTCTCACCAAACAACCCAAATCTTCCCCCATGTTACTGTTCAGCTTAGAGCCTTAGATCAAAATCTAAAAATCGAGAAATACAAAACAAAATTTGTAAGTTTTGTCACGAGTGCTATTTACCTAGAAGTTGGAGCACATCAGGAAAAGTTAATTTGCCTAAAAGAGGAGCATTCTACTACACTAACAGCACCAATTGGTTATAGAGGTCAAACTTATTGCTTGCTACTTGGTAATACACAAAAGAGCAGTTCTATGGAGGTCGTTCCAACATAGAAAGTCTTGTTGGCGCGAAAAAAATAGCTTTCTTCCCAGTGAGTGTTTCTTTCCTTTTTTTCCCTTTTTTTCTTTTTTCTTTTTTGGGTGTCTGATTGAAGGTATGCATTCATTTGCGCCGAGACCACTAAAGCATATAAATTAATAGGCCAATAAATACTCAGACATACAAAATCTATATAATGCAGGCATTTATAAGTTTTGGCTTTTGAACATCTCATGTTTGAAGACCAGAAACATTTCATGAATTTATAACTCACAACTCATGTTAAGTAATAAGTTATACATCAATAATCATCAATAACCAATTTTTCTCAAAAAGCAGGTCCACTACTTACTCTTTGCCTCTTCCAAATCCCAAAGCTTAATTGTCCCATTGGAAGATCCTGCGAGCACCAATACTTCGGCTGTATCAAAAGCAACAGAATCAACCGAACTTGTGTGACCCGCTAAGCTCTGCACATATTTTGAAAGCGCATGAAACACTCACCTTAAACCATTAATGGAGACAACCAGAATATATATATATATATATCTATCTCTCTCTATATATATATATATATATATATATATATATATATATATATATATATATATAATAAAAAAAAATCAACCCACCATATAAGCAACATAAACAAATTATCTCAGAAGACAGAAGATTAATAGACAACAAGAGAGGTTACAGAAACCAACAAGAAGAGAAAAGAAAAACTGAAGAAAATTGGACAAGGCAGTAATAACAGTGGAGTATGAAGAGAATCCCTTTAAGAAGCTGAAGTATGATATTAAAGTATCCCGGAGAGCCTAAATTGGTGGATAGGTAGTCCACTAGTCGGACAAAAGACGTGTAGATTGAAGCACACTGTGTAACAAGATACATTTAGAGAATGGAAACAGGCAAATAGAAAGTACAAGTACGGACTCACCAACAACGGCGTTGGTTTACCAATTGCCCACAGGTTCACCTTGCGGTCCTCACCACCAGTGATGAACACTCTGTTTGATTTCTTCCCGATGCTTACACAGTTGACATCAGTCGAATGCGCCACGAACTCCTCTAAATTAACCTCCGGTTAAGGTTTCGTTCACAAAATTAAAAAAAAGAAATCCAACACAATGGGGGTGAAGAAACTGTCGATTTTACCACCTATCCTGCAGAACCATTTTCTCAAGCAGCATTGGATGTGAAGCAGTTCAAGACAACCTAACTAGTAACGAAGGAAACGTGTAGAAAGCATAATCGGACGGTGCAGCAGTCATCCAAATCAACTTAGTTTATTTGCGCCAGGCATCACCCACCATAATCCGAACCAATCACCGTAGCAAAGGCATTGGAGATGAGATGGGCAAAACCAGCAAAAGGAAAAAAAAAAAAAAAAAAAAAAAAGAACAGAGAGAGCCAAAAAGGGCCGAAGAATTAAACGCCCAAAGGATACGGAGCTTGTAGCCGCGCTTTTCCATTCCCCGCCGCAAATCTTCCCCCACCACCAACCGTATCGCGGAGAGGGAAACGGTACGTGCGTACGGTACCGACTGTTCAGATCCGGCCAAGCTGCGACGATGGACGCGCTAACTCCGACTCTCACGTCTGATTGGCGAGGAAGGGAAAGGGGAAGGACGAGGAGGGGGGAAGAGAGAGAGAGAGAGAGAGAGAGAGAGAGAGAGAAATTGTGTGTGCGTCTGTGTGGGCGTGTGTGTGGTGGGTACGAGTGGCGGTGTAGTGGCCGTGGCTACTCGAGACATGTAGACTATTTTGACGGGAATGAGTGGTGAGAAGTGAGAAGTAGCCTTTTTTTTAAAAAAAAGAAAATTAGTAACATAATTTTTGCTCCTTATTTTTATGTTGTAGGAATAATATCCTGCTCTTTCCCAACACAGAGACCGTGTGAAGTACATAAGCGGGCTGGACTAGTGCAAGCTCAGGCCGGTTCATAACTTACAGGGCAGGCCAGGCCTATCAGGGAACTCTAAGCCTCCATGTAGATCCAAGCCCAGTGGGCGAGAGGTCTGAGTGAGCCAGGAACAATTTGCAATATCAAGTGCTACAAGGACTATCCATGCATAATGTTGTTAGCTCGGCCGTAGAAAGATTTTGGAGTTTCTTCGATCTAGTTTATTCTGTTTAAAAAAAAGAAAATCTTGATGAAATTTAAAAATTCTTCGTGGGTGCTTGATTTTGCTTGGCGGGGGTGGGGGGCGGAAATAAATTTGATTAAAAATTTAAAAATTTGGGACCCAAAGTGAAAAAGTAAAGCACCAAAACAAAAATTGACTTACCCATAAAAAGGTTTTGAAGTTTTGGACGGGAAATGTTGTCCGTCGCAGTAGCAGTCCAAACATTAATGATTACAAAAGGCCTAAACCGAACCTAGGCCCATCTGGTCCATATATTTCCTCATTTCAGTTGGGAGCCGGTCCGCTAGTTTGTTAGGCTGGACCGAATACTTATATTACCGCCCATATCTTCTTGGGCTGACCTCTGTTCGAGCCTGGCCTTCTGAATCGATAAGTGCATTTTATGTTTCGGAACTTATTTACCTGAAATAGAAAGTTTTAACTTATGATGTACATTTAATTAGCGGCACCAGAAGGACGCATTAAACGGGCCTCAATGCTTTCGTATGTTACGAACCTTATATTCGGGGATATAAGACTCTCTGATACTACTAAATTGGATACTATTCTTTCTCTTTTTTTTTCTTTTTTTTTTCTTTTTTTTAACTCTTTCGAGGCCCGTGTTGCCTCACCTCTGTAGCCTAGTTCACTTTTTCAGTTAATGCGCTTTTCACTTAAACTGGAACTCATTGACCCGACAGATCGAGCATGCTTTGGTAATGTTTAAATTTTTCTTTTTTTTTTTTTTTTAGAGATGGATAGCACGCTACCCGCTTCGTTTATTTTATTTAGAAATAAACTTAAATAAAAATATAAATCAACTAGAATTCGAACTTGGATCTCAGGTATTAACCACCGAGCCCTTTGCCACTTGCTCTAGGAACGGTCAGTAAATTGGATATTATTCAAATCACAAAAATGTGTGATATTTCTTTTCTTTCTTTCTTTTTTTTGTTAAATTGTTCTATACTCACATAACAACGTATCAATAGATAGTTTGGTTTCCACTTTTTAGCATTTGAAGTTTGACATATATTACAATTTATTTCCTGGGTATTAAGAGTAATCTTCAAAGCTACTAAGCTAGCCTTTTTAATTATGTTTGGATTAACATGAATAGATTCAAAATTATAATTTTGACAAATTTTAAAAAATACATAGAACTTTTGACAATTAAGAATTAAAACTAAAAGTGTATTACAAGTGAAAGTTTGGACGTTAAAAATTAAGCTTAGAAACCAAGTGAAAATATTTGGAGAGACTAGATGTGCTATTCATGCATTTTAGTCAAAAAAATATTTAAAATTGCCGTACATCCATCTATCATCAATGCAAGTGTAATAATTGAGAGTTGTATGTGATAGACTGCAAATTAGATAGCCTCTCCGGTAAACTGCTATGTACTATATTGTCCAACAACTTAACTTTCATTGGGCCGCAGTCTCTGGGCTGGACTCTGTCGGGGCCTGGCCATATACATCGACAAATCTATATTTGGTATGCCTCCAAACTTGCCCAGAATAGAAAGTTTCTAGTTGATGTGCTGTCTGAGCTATCTGGGCTTAAATAATTTGGGCTGGCCCCCAATAAGTTAGAGTATCCAAAGAATGGAATCAGACCGACTAAGAGGTCCGTTTTGTTAGCCGCCCTTAAAATTGTAAGAGTCAAATGAACTTACAGATGCAGCACAATCCGTGCACAAATTAACCCGAGTTTCATGTATAAAGGTATAGCTAACTTGGGAAGGAAATTATTGGTCCGGGCTTGACCTACTTGTTGAAATTCTTCTGTTCAAAAAGACGTCTAATCAACCCCAATAGAATTACCATTGAAAAGAATGATCACCTGCAATGGATAACAAATTCTATTGTTATTAGCTCGGAAAGTTTGCTGCATATTTAAATGCATTATATATGCAGCAACACCAACACGAAAGGGTGTTTGGTCAGCTACTGGAAAATGCATTGTTCATAGAAAAATGCACGTGGTTAAAAATATAAAAATTTTAAATACATGCATTTGATTGCATGGAATTAAGAATTATATTTATAAACTTTTGTACTTTATATATTGAGAGGTGAAATTATTTCTAACATTAATGAAATATTTATTTGTTTTGTTTAATGGTAATTAGTTAGTTCCTCTTGTTTAAAATTATTCTCCCGAACTAATATAATCGGAACCGCGGTTTATTTAAAATTATCACAGTTAAGTATTTTTATGCAGTTTCAACTGTAGTAATTAAATTTAATGTATAGAACTAAAATTTGCTCTTGGGCTTAATGCGGTTCAGGTTGTAAGGACCATAAAAGTAAAGGTTATTGTTGTTTCGGCAGGTGCTTAACAAAGAATCGTTTTGAGTGAGCTCACAGAATAGGCTTTTTAGAGTCAAGGACTCTGTTATTAAATATGTTACTTGGCGGGGGCATGGCATGAATTATGATAGGCCTAATATGGACAGCGAGCTGGGCCATTACCAGCACAGAGTCTATTGTGCGTAGGGATGTCAATGGTATGGATACCTGAAATTTTATCCGAACCGAATCCGAATTGAAACGCGATATATTCGATGGATATGGATATGGATTTTGGATATGGATATAAAAAATAAAACCGGACGAGATATGGATTTCGGATATTGAGATTTGTATTGTACGCGACCCGACGCCGAAACCGGACCCGAACCCGAATTTATTTTGTATTATATATAATATATATAAAAATTTGATGTTATATTTGAATTTGTATTTTAAAATTTTAAATTTAATATAATTTATTTTGAAATATTGAAAAAAGAAATAATTGTTTCGGGTTCAAATTTTCGGGTTCGGGTTCGGGTTCGGGTTTCGGATTTTTGGTCGGGTTCGGGTTTGGATATGGATTTTTAAAATCCGTCGGGTTCGGGTTCGGGTTCGGGTCTCGGGTTTGGAGTCGGGTTCGGGTTTTTAAAAATCCGCCCCGAATCCGACCCGTTGACATCTCTAATTGTGCGTGTGTCAATAGTGGACTGGACCCTCCAAATAAAGTTTATGATGATTTATGTCCGTTTGACTTGAACGTATGGCCTAGTTATGTGAACAATTACGGCCACAATTATATTCCTAGTACTAATTATTTGTTGGATTCAAATTATTAGTGTAAAATGCTAAAGCTCATTTACTGTCTAATTAGAGTGTCGGCGATATCTGATCATCTCTATGACAAAGAATTTTGTGGTTGATACTTGATATTCAAAATTCCAAATTCTAAACTTAAGTGTTTCACATTTCGAACTAAATTTATTTTTTAAAGAAAATAGTGAATCGGATAGTGTGTTATATTTCTCTCTAAAAAAACAAGAGTGCCGGCGATAGATAGTACACTCATATTAACGACGATCTCTTAATGTCTCAAAAAAGTTCAATTATATAAATATCTTCGAGATCACTATGAGATAGAAAAAATTATCTAACACTCTTGTGTGCCTGATAAAAAATAGCAACTCATTGGATTCAAGAATTTGGCGCAAAATATTTAAGTGTATTAATTGAAGCAGGAGCGGGCCAATTTGGATTCACGTGAGACCAAAAGGGAGACATAACTTCCACAAAATTGCACCAAATAAGAAAAAATAATAATTGGTTTGGAAACGAAGTTGAATGATAGAACTATTTTGATCACTGAATGGGAGTCGCAAGGAACAAAGGCCCATACGTCTTAAAGTTGGTAGAAAGTAGAAACATAACCCGCAAGCGCAATGCCACAGAAAATGTGAACTGCTATTGGGCCTCTATTAGATGGCCGTCACTTGCAGCTAGGCCTTCCTAGGCAGGATTCGTGCTCGTAAAGAACTTCGTTTTGTTACAGGAGCGTCAGACCTGCTGGTCTAATGATTCTTCTCTAAGCTGGCCCTCAGTACCTCAACGTGAACATCGTAGCGGCAGGGAAAAATTCTAGAATACAACGGGTATATTAATGACGTGGCATAATAAATTAATCAAAAAATTCTATTTAGAAATATATGTCCCATCATGATTGTAAAAAAATATTTTTATTATACTTTTGTTAAAAAAGAAGAAAGATGATTGGCTTGTTATTGATGACGTGGTGCAAGTGTGGTTGTGTAGAATTCCTCCGCGGCGGGTGTAGCACATAGACTGTGCCCTACACGGATCTACGCTGCAGTGTTAAGATGTTGGGCAATTGCACCGTTGACACTACAAAGGCCTTTGTCGTAGGACGTATATGCGGGCCCAATGTTGAAGCCGCGGGTGTTGGAACTGATAGTAACGTAGGCGAAAGTCGTTAGCTGATTTTGAAATGGACCCCGGCCAACTATTCTATTATTTATTTGATTTATACTTTCTTTTTCTCTATATTGAGTTTTTAATAATCAGTTAAGAAAAAATTTTATTAAAATTAGTGGCTCTATTAGTTAGTGCTATTAAATGTTACTAATAAAATTTTGAAATACTTATACTAATGAAATTAATAGTAAATAAGATATATTTTTTTATAGGAAGTGAAAAGTAAGACAGCCTGCCCGTTTCCTGTTCACCACAAACTATTTTAAATAGTAATTATCAAAATGTTAAGATATAAAAATATGATATGTCAAAACATTGTCAGTTGAGTCTATATTTATCATTTTTTACTTAAACAATTCTCAATATGTTTTTTTTTCTTTTTAATTTACTATGAAACTTATAAATTTAAATATGGAATGAGCACCATGTTAATTTAGTGAAGATCGAATGGGCTACCGATCAAGTTCAACAGTTTTTGTTGAAGGCCAAGCAATAGTACAAAGATTGGGTGAGCTAGTCATAGGCCGTCGTCTTCAACACTTATAGAGCATGTATGGTTTAAAAGAGAAAGAATAGAATGGTAAAAATAATTATTTGTTTAGTTCACAGAAATAGAAATGAAATCGTATTTAAATTAAAAATCGGAATCAAATCTAAATTAAAAATTCAAGAACTTATAATTAAAATTTAAACTTATAATTTGAATTGAAAGCTTAAGTTTGCAATTCGAATTAAAGGTCAAAGTCAAATTTAAATTTAGAATATAAGAAACTATTATCAGAGTCGGCCCCTAGATCATGAAGTTGTTATAGATCCAACCCTGGAAAGCTTACTACGAGTGTTAAACGAGCTGATCACAGGCCAGCCCCAACTTAGGCTGTCGATCCAGCCCGTAAATCCGTGCCGTTTATACCCGAGTCTGGGAGGCTACAGACTTTCGGCCTCCTACCCTTCCTAATTGTACTTCTAGCCGCGTATCCGTCTAGGCTTGAGATTTGGGGCCGCAAGAGTAGTGGCATTGGTGGCGAATGATGATTCGGATCATTGAAATGGTAAGGCCTGGGCTTTCTTTCTTTCATTAGCCACCATAAATGTTACCTTTGTGAAATATATTTTTCTTAAAGCCAACCAGCCAGGTAGGCCGACCTGCCCCTTAATCATTTTTTAAAGTTGAACCCTAAACCCGAACTCTTTATTTTTTTAAAATTTTTTTTTTATTTTTTTTTGTCTTTATAGAACTACAGGCTACAGTAGACCCCACGGTCCACACGGTTAAACTAGTTTAGCCCGACTTTTGGAACAAGCACATGGGTCATGCGTCTCACATCTATGTTCATATTTGGGCTTGGGTTTACGGCCTTTCTTTCTTTGATTAACAAATGTTTAGACCAATGGGCCTATGTTAACAAAACTTGGGCCCGGTCAACGTAACTTGGGCCTAATTCCGAAGATGGAATTGGTGTTTATTATAGTGCAGCATCACCCAACATTGAGGTGTATAATTGGATCGGGCTTGTGTTCGAAACGTATTGAATCCTGGACTCCACACCTTACCGAACCAATTTGGGCCCGCGGCCTATGAGTCTACTATAAAATCCCTATGGGCACTGGGATGAACAAGACGTAAGGAAGGGCCCCGCTGTCTACAGAGTCATGGGTGGGGCTTCCTACCAGGGCCTATGGGCTACAGTTAAGAGAACCCAATTCCTTTTTTAGGCCGAATTGAGGAAAATAACATGGCTCTTCAGTCTATTTAGCTAGTTAGACCAAAGTTTGGTCAAACTAATTCGGCCCTGATTTCTGTGAACCAAAATAATGCTATCACAGATTTCCCAGCCTGCGAAGAACGAGCGGTCCCCGCAGACGAGGCCTACTAGGCCAGAGTTGAGGCTCTAGCCCATTGGTCCAGATTCTCCTGAACCCACCCGGTCAAACCGGGCCTGCAGGGTCCGGTCTATTCAGGTCACGCAATGATTTGGTCCGCTGCGACCGTACGTTCGGCCCCATAGATCTCGGGCCGAATCCAACCCATTTTGAGCCATGGTAGATCGAAGTGGGTCTTGTCAAAGCCCAACATCCACATTTGGTAAAGTCTACTTTTGGGTTGTTTCGTTTTTTACCCGAAATGGAAAGTTTATAGTAGCGACCCTTCGTTCACAGATCCGGGATGTAGTGTCTTGTATATGCATTTTTCGGCCTAACTTTTTCTTAATTACTATCCTTTTTCTTAATTAAATTATAAATTTTGTTAAACTTAACGGCAACCACTAGATCTAATAATGTTGCATGTTTCCTGATTTGCATGCTCTAGATTCTTATAAATTACTATCATTTTTCCTGATTTTCTGGCCAAATAACCATTGGTAGATTCTTAATACGATAGATAACATCAAAAAGAAACGTTGGAATCGATATGGTTAAATCACTAATAAGTAGTTAAACATAGTTAGTTTAATTCCACTAAATAACTGTTGGGTTAGGATTTAGGATTTAGGGTTTTAGGATCTAGGATTTTCGGGCTTAATTGACACAAACTGTCTAATTTTACTAAAGGATTTTAGAATTTAAGATTTAGGATTTAGGATTTTAGGGTTTTAGCGCACAACCTTTCAGCGAGACCTCTCCACTTCTTTTTTCTCCTTTAAATATTAGATTGACATTTAAATTTTTTAAACAAAACCATTTGACCTTAGAAAAAAATAAAATAAAACTACTTGCCCTTAGAAAAAAATTCAAAAGATAAAGGGATAAGCGAGTGTAATACAAAGGATACTATACAACGTGCTATAATATACAAAGTTACATTGAAAATGGCCCCCAAAACGGCCCACACATGGAGGGAGCTAGGCTTCAAAAGTATATATTTGGGCTTAATAGTCCGAATTTCATTTATGGATCAGGTGATGCCCAGTACTGGTTAGCCTTTTTTGTGGTCTGGGTTAAATTGCGGTCTTTCCTTATAAGTAAAGTCGGAAATAGTAAGTCTCGTTAACAGCCCACAAATGGAAAGCTTCACTGGTGGTTGTGGAGCATAATATTATGCTGTAAGTTGCCCTTTTTTTTTTTTTGATTAGTTATTCTTTGGTTAAGGGACTTTTTCTTTTGAGCAACGAAAAATAAATAAATTTGAAGAAATTGCACAAAATTATTCCTTTTTATTTGTCATAATAAAAAATAAAATATATGGAGAACACCCGCTATTTTTTTAAAAAAAATTTAACTTTTTTTTTTTTAATCAACATGTGTATAGGGTTTAGGGTTTTAGGAGTTTAGTTATCCTGGCTAGTTTTGTTATCCTATTTTTAACTATTTTGAATTTATTTTCTTTATTTTTTGTTTCAATTTTATCGTCATAATTTAAGGGCCATTCACATTTGTGCACAGATCGTCATCTTTGAAAAAATTTTATTCTTTTGACTAAAGTTTCCATTCTTGCAAATTTTTTGTTGGTAACATTTTGTAGAATATAACTGAATATTCAGGGTATCTCCCTTTACAAGATAAAATTATTTTTGTGTTTTTAACTCAATTTTTTTTTTTTTTGTTATTTAGTCATTTTCTTTTACTCTTTAGCCTGGCTAGTTTTGTACACTCTTATATGTTCTTTTTATTTCCGCTAATGTTTCCTGTATTATTGTGTTTAAATGCTAAACCCAGTGATAACATTTTTGTGTTTCAACGTTTTTTTTTTCTAAATGTTTCTCTGTATTATTGTCTGTTTTGTACTCTCTTTTCTTAATAATTTGTTTATAAAACCTTTATATGGCCCTAAGCAAGATGAAAATCTATATACGAGGCCGACTCAAAATCAGATATCAGTCATATGGGCTTAGCAAGATCCAAAAAAGTCCAATCCATATTTAACCCAAATCTAAATTGTTGCATATAGGCTTCACGTAATTTACATATGGGGCCTAGGAAGTAGCCCAAGACTAAGCTCAAGTCACACCCATTTATGTGGGCTTTACACAGTCCTAGCGATTGCTTGGGGCCTTTTAAAGGCCTTTCGGGCTTTCCGGACTTTATGACCTTCAGGGGGTTACTTTTTTTATTTTATTTGGTGTAAGGCCTTGGGACTTGAGGCCTTGGGCTTGGGGCCTTGGGGCCTTTTAAAGGCCTTTCAGGCTTCGGACTTTTAGGACCTTTAGGATTTCGGGCTTCATGGTACGGGCCGCTACTGTGTATGAAAGGCCTGGCCCTCTTTCCTTATTTGGTAAAGTCTGTTTTTGGTGTGTTTCGGTTTTTACCTAAAAAGGAAAGTTTGGGTTTTGGACCGTGTGTAATCCACCGTATATTACAACGAAGGTGCAGCGTATCACCCCTCATATGTGGGTCCCACATGTTGGTTTAACAAAAATTTTTATTTTTATTTATTTATTTACTTTTTGGTTTTGTAAAAATAAAGTGTTGTTGGTAATATATGCAAAATGAAAACGGCACAAAATATTGCCTTCGTATGCAATAGTATATAAACAATTTTTTTTCCCTTTCTTTTACACATTTTGGTTAACTTTAATTTTATTTCCTGATTAATGTAATTGATGTGATGCATATACTATTTGAAATTATTTGATATTAAAAAAATGCGTGAAAAGACATAATATTTTTTTTCAATTGTTTTTTTGTTTTTTTTTTTAAGAGAAAGAACGGTAGCAAATAACCCCGCTTCGTTCATTTTTTTAAAACTTTAGAAATATAAACAATTAGAAATGTTGGTAACATTTTGAAGAAATCGCACAAAATTATTTCTTTTTATTTTCGTAATAAAAAATAAAATATATGGAGAACACCCGCTATTTTTTTTTAAAAAAATTATCTTCTTTTTTTTTATTATCAACATGTGTATATGGTTTAGGGTTTTAGAGGTTTAGTTATCATGGCTAGTTTTGTTATCCTATTTTTAACTATTTTGAATTGATTTTTTTTATTTTTTGTTTCAATCTCATCATCATGATTTAAGGTTGCATTTGTTCATGTTTTGTTATCCATAATTGCTGCTTCTTTTTAATTCACATATGTGCAGAGATCGTCATATTTAGAAAAATTTTATTCATTTGATTAAACTTTTCATTCTTGCAAATTTTTTGTCGGTAACATTTTGTTGAATAGAACTAAATATTCCGGGTATCTCCTTTACAAGATAAAATTATTTTTGTGTTTTTAACTCAATTTTGTTTTCTTTTGTTATTTAGTTATTTTCTTTAACTCTTTAGCCTGGTTAGTTTTGTACTCTCTTATATGTTCTTTTTTTTTCCGCTAATATTTCCTGTATTTTTGTGTTTAAATGCTAAACCAAATGATAACATTTTTGTGTTTTAATGTTTTATTTTTTAAATGTTTCTTTGTATTATTGTCAGTTTGGTACTCTCTTTTTTTAATACATTGTTTATGAAACCTTTATATGAACCTAAGCAAGATGAAAATCTATATACGAGGCCGACTCAAAATCAGATATCAGTCACATGGGCCTTACCAAGCTCCAAATAAGCCCAATCCATATTTAACCCAAATCTAAATTGATTTCACGTAAGTTACATATGAGGCCGAGGAAGTAGCCCAAGGCTAAGCTCAAGTCACACCCAATTGTGTGGACTTTACACAGTCCTAGCTCAAGCTTTGGGCCTTTTAATGGCCTTTCGGGCTTTGCAGACTTTAGGACCTTCAGGGGCTTACTTTTTTAATTTTATTTGGTGTAAGGCCTTGGGGCTTGGGGCCTTGGGCTTGCAGCCTTGGGGCCTTTTCAGGGCCTTTCAAGCTTCTGGCTTTTAGGACCTTTAGGATTTCGGGCTTTATGGTATGGGCCGCAACTGTGTATGAAAAGCCCGGCCTTCTTTCCTTATTTGGTAAAGTCTGTTTTTGGTGTATTTCGTTTTTATACCAAAAAAAGAAAGTTTGCGTTTTGGACTGTAATTCACCGTTATTACCCTGCGGTTTACCGCATATATTACAACTAAGTGTACAGTGTATCACCCCTCATATGTAGGTCCCACATGTCGGTATAACAAAAATTTTTATTTTTAATTATTTATTTACTTTTTGATTTTGTAAACATAAAGTGTTGTTGGTAATGTAAGCAAAATGAAAACGGCACAAAATATTGCCTTCGTATGCAATAGTATATAAACAATCTTTTTTTCTTTTTTGTTTTATACTTTTCGGTTAACTTTAATTTTATTTCCTGATTAAATCGATGTGATGCATATTTTATTTGAAATTATCTGATATAAAAAA
>NC_033627.1:14720639-14728688 GCF_001540865.1 Ananas comosus
TACAGAGAAATATTTCCTTTATTATTGTGTTTAAATGCTAAACCCAATGATAACATTTTTGTGTTTCAATGTTTTATTTTTTAAATATTTCTCTGTATTATTGTCTGTTTGGTACTCTCTTTTCTTAATACTTTGTTTATGAAACCTTTATATGAACCTAAGCAAGATGAAAATCCGTATACGATGCTGACTCAAAATCAGATATAAGTCATATAGGCCAAGCCCAATCCATATTTAACCAAAATCTAAATTGATGCATATAGGCTTCACGTAAGTTACATATGGGGCCAAGTAAGTAGCCCAAGACTAAGCTCAAGTCACACCCAATTATGTGGACTTTACACAGTCCTAGCTCAAGCTTTAGGCCTTTTAAAGGCCTTTCAGGCTTTGCGGACTTTAGGACTTCAGGGGGTAACTTTTTTTAATTTTATTTGGTGTAAGGCCTTGGGGCTTAGGACTTTGGGCTTGGAGTCTTGGGGCCTTTAAAAGCCTTTCAGGCTTCAGGCTTCTAGGACCTTTAGGATTTCGGGCTTCAGAGTATGGGCCGCGACTGTGTATGGAAGCCCAGCCCTCTTTCCTTATTTGGTAAAGTATGTTTTTGGTGTGTTTCGTTTTTATACCAAAAAAGAAAGTTTGGGTTTTGGACCGTGCGTAATCCACCTTTATTACCCTGCGGTTTACTGCATATATTACAACTAAGTGTACAGTGTATCACCCCTCATATGTAGGTCCCACATGTCGGTATAACAGAAATTTATATTTTATTTTTTGGTTTTGTCAAAATAAAGTGTTGTTGGTAATATAAGCAAAATAAAAACGGGACAAAATATTGCCTTCGAATGCAATAGTATATAAACAATTATTTTTTTCCGTATTCTTACACATTTTGGTTAAATTTAATTTCATTTCCTGATTAATGCAATTGATGTAATGTATATTCTATTTGAAATTATTTAATATAAAAAAATGCGTGTGATACTTATTAGAAAAGACATAATATTTTTTTTTTTTATTTTTTTCCCCTTTTTTTGAGAGATAGAACGGTAGCAAATAACCCTCTTGGTTCATTTTTATTTTTTTAACTTAGAAATTAATAACAAATAGAAATGACAAGAAATAAGGTTTGGGTTTAGCGGTTTTAGGGTTTAGGCGTTTTTAGGGTAGCTGTAGGGTTTAGGGTTTTAGGTTTTAGGGTTTAGGGTTTAGGCGTTTAGGGGGTTTAGCGGTTTAGGGTTTTAGGTTTTTAGCAGGTTTTGGGTTAGGGTTCAGGGTTCAGGGTTCAGGTTAGGGTGTTTCAGGGTTCAGGTGTTTAGGGTTCAGGGTTCATTGGTTAGGGTCAGGGTTCAGGGTTCAGGGTTCAGGGTTTTAGGGTTCAGGGTTCAGGGTTCAGGGTTCAGGTGCTTTAGGGTTCAGGGTTCAGGGTTAAGGTAGGTTTCAGGGTTCAGGGTTGAGGTTTAGGGTTGGGGTGAGGGCTAGAGGGTCTGAGGGTTGGGGTGAGGGTGAGGGTGAGGGTTGGGGTTGAGCGGAGGTGAGTGTTGAGGGGAGGGTGAGGTTTGAGGGTTTAGGGTTGAGCGGTTTAGGGTTTTAGCGGTTAGGGTTTTTAGGGTTTAGGGTTTAGGGTTTCGGGTTTAGGGTTTTAGGGTTTTAGGGTTAGGGTTTAGAGGTTTGAGCCCCTTGTTTAGGGTTTCTAGGGTTTAGCGTTTAGGGTTTGGGTTTAGGGTTTAGGAGTATGGGTTTGGAGTTTAGGGTTTAGGGTTAGGTTAGGGTTTAGGGTTTAGTGTTTAGGGTTTAGGTTTAGGGTTTGGGTTTAGGGTTTGGTTTGGGTTAGGGTTTAGGTTTAGGGTTTTAGGGTTTAGGGTTGTAGGTTTAAGGTTTAGAGGTTTAGGCTTTTAGGGGTTTTTAGGGTTATGGGTTATAGGGTTTTAGAGGTTAGGTTTAGGGTTTTAGGGTTTTAGCGGTTATAGGGTTTAGGTTTAGGGTTTAGGGTTAGGGTTTAGGGTTTAGTCGGTTTAGGGTTTAGTGTTTAGGGTTTTAGGGTTTAGGGTTTTTAGGCGTTTAGGCGTTTAGGGTTTAGGGTTTAGGGTTTAGAGGTTTAGGGTTGAGGGTTTAGGCTTTAGGGTTTAGGGTTTAGGGTTTAGGGTTTCTAGGGTTTGAGGTTTAGGGTTTGGTTTAGGGGTTTAGGGTTTAGGGTTTAGGTGTTTAGGCGTTTAGGGTTTAGGGTTTAGGTTAGGTTTTAGGGTTTGGGTTTTAGCGGTTTAGGGTTTAGGCGTGTTTAGGGTTTAGGGCTTTAGGGTTTAGGGTTTAGGGTTTAGGGTTGAGTTTAGGGTTTTAGGCGTTTAGGGTTTAGGTTTAGGGTTTTAGGGTTTAGGCGATTTTCAGGGTTTTAAGGTGTTTAGGGTTAGGGTTTCTAGGTTTAGGGTTTAGGGTTTAGGCGGTTTAGGACGTTTAGGGTTTAGGGTTTAGGGTTATGGGTTTAGGGGTTAGGCGTTTTAGGGTTTAGGGTTTAGCGGTTTTAGGGTTTAGGCGTTTTAGTTTAGGTATAGTTTATGGGTTAGGTTTAGGGTTTAGGGTTATTGGGTGTTAGGGTTTAGGGTGTTTGGGTTTAGGTTTAGGTTTAGGCACGTTTAGGGTTTAGGGTTTAGGGATTTTAGGGTTTAGGGTTTAGGGTTTAGGGTTTTAGGGTTTGGTTTAGGGTTTAGGGTTTAGGGTTTAGGGTTAGGCGTTAGGTTTAGGGTTTAGGCGTTTAGGGTTAGGGTTTGTAGGGTTTTTTAGGTTTTAAGGTTAGGGTTTAGGGTTAGGGTTTAGGGTTTAGGTTTAGGGTTTAGGGTTTGGGTTTAGGTTTAGGGTGATTAGGCGTTAGCAGCGTTTAGGTTGGGTTTAGAAAACGGTTTAGGGTTTAGGGTTTAGGATTTGGGTTTAGGTTTAGGGTTTAGGTTGGTAGCGCGTTAGGTTTAGGGTTAGGGTTTAGGCTTTAGGGTTTGCGGTTTTAGGGTTATAGGGGTTTAGGGTTTAGGGTTTAGGGTTTAGGCGATTTTAGGGTTTTAGGGTTTTAGGTTTAGGGTTTAGAGCGTTTATGGGTTTAGGGTTTAGGGTTTTAGGGTTTAGGCGTTTAGGGTTAGGGTTTAGGGTTTTAGGGTTTGGAATTTAGGGTTTAGGTTAGGCGTTTAGAGGTTTAGGGTTTAGCGTTTAAAGTTTGGTTTAGGGTTTAGGGTTTAGGAGCTTTAGGGTTGTAGGTTAGTGGTTTAGGGTTTAGGTTTAGGGTTAGGGTTTAGCTGTTTCGGGTTTAGGGGTTTAGCGCGTTTAGGGTTTAGGGTTTACGGTTAGGGTTTAGGGTTATAGGGTTTTAGGTTTAGTGGTTTAGTTAGGTTTTAGGTTTAGGGTTTGGTTAGGGTAGGGTTTAGGGTTTTAGGGGTTTAGGAGTTGGGGTTAGGTTTTAGGTTTAGGGTTTAGTCGGTTTAGGTTTAGGGTTTAGGTTATAGGGTTTAGGGTTTTAGGCGTTTTATGGTCTTTAGGGGTTTTAGGGTTTTAGCGGTTTTAGGTTTAGGGTTAGGGTTTAGGGTTTTAGGGTTTAGGGTTTAGGGTTTAGGGTTAGGGTTTAGGGTTTAGGGTTTAGGAGTTTAGGGTTTAGGCATTTAGGCGTTTAGGTGTTTAGGTTTAGGGTTTAGGGTTTAGGGTTTAGGGATTTAGGTTCTAGGGTTTTAGGCGTTAGGTTTAGGAGTTTAGGGTGTAGGGTTTAGGGTATTAGGGTTTAGGCGGTTAGGGTTTAGGGTTTAGGTTTAGGGTTTTAGGGTTTAGGGTTTAGGGTTTAGAGGTTTAGGGTTTAGGGTTAGGTAGTGTTTAGGTTTAGGGTTTAGGGTTAGGAGTTTAGGGTTTTTGAGGGTTTAGGGTTTAGGGCGGTTTAGGGTTTAGGGTTTAGGGTTTAGGGTTTTAGGGTTTAGGGTTTAGAGGTTTAGGGGGTTAGGGTGTTAGGGTTTAGGTTTAGGGTTTGGGTTTAGGGTTTTAGGGGTTTAGGGTTTAGGGTTTTAGTTTTAGGGTTTTAGGCGTTTAGGGTTTAGGTTTACGGTTTAGGGTTTAAGGTGGTTAGGGTTTTGGGTATTTAGGGTTTAGGGGTTTAGGGTTTAGGGTTTAGGGTTTAGAGGTTTAGGGTTTGGTTTAGGGTTTGGTTTAGGGTTTGGTTAGGGTTTAGGGTTGGGTTAGGGGTTTAGGCGTTTAGGGTTTAGGGTTTAGGGTTTTAGGGTTTAGGTTTAGGGTTTAGGGTTTAGGTTTAGAGGTTTAGGTTTTAGAGGTTTAGGGTTTAGGGTTAGGGTTTTAGGGGTTTAGGCTTAGGTTTTGGTGTTAGGGTTTAGCGTTAGGGTTTCAGGGTTTAGTTTTGGTTAGGGTTTAGGTTTAGCATTTAGCGGTTAGGGTTGTAGAGGTTTAGAGGTTTAGGCGTTGAGGGTTATAGGGTGTAGGTTTAGGTTTAGGGTTTTGGGTTTAGGGTTTAGAGGTTTCGGGTTTAGGGTTTTGGGTTGGGTTTTCGGGTTTAGGGTTTAGGGTTAGGGTTTAGGGTTTAGGGTTTAGGGTTAGGGTTTAGGGTTTTAGGGTTGGGTTGAGCCGGGTTTAGCGTTTAGGGTTTAGCGGTTAGGTTGTAGTGTTTTAGGGTTTCTAGGGTTTAGGGTTAGGGTTTAGGGTGTGAGGTCTTAGGGTTTAGGGTTTAGGGTTAGGGTTTTAGGGTTTAGGGTTTAGGGTTTTAGGTTTTAGGGTTTTAGGGTTTGGGTTTTAGGTAGGGTTTTAAGGGTTTTTAGGGTTTTAGGGTTTTTTAGGGTTTAGGTTTAGTGGTTTTAGGTTTAGGGTATTAGGGTTTAGGTTAGGGCTTTAGGGTTTAGGCGGTTTAGCGCTTATCAGGCCTTCTGACGGTTTAGAGGTTAGGGTTTTAGGCTTTAGGGTTTAGTTGTTTAGCGGTTTAGGGATTTAGGTTGTAGCGGTTTTAGGGTTTAGGGTTTAGGGTTTAGGGTTTTAGGTTTAGGGTTTAGAGGTTAGGGTTAGGTTTTTGAGGTTTAGGGCTTTAGCAGGTTCTAGGGTTTGGGATTTAGGGTTTAGGGTTTTAGGGTTTTAGGGTTAGGGGTTTTAGGGTTTTAGGGTTTCGGGTTTAGGGATTTGAGTTTATGGTTTAGGCCGTTAGGGTTTTTTAGGGTTTAGGGTTTTGGGTTTAGGGTTTAGGGTTTAGGGTTTAGGGTTTTTAGGCGTTTAGGGTTTAGGGTTTAGGGTTAGTGTTTAGGTTTAGGGTTTGGGTTTAGGGTTTAGGGTTTAGGGTTACTAGGGTTTAGGTTTTTAGGGTTCTAGGGTTTAGAGGTTTAGGGTTTAGGGTTTGGGATTTTAGGGTTTTAGGGCTTTAGGGTTTAGGGTTTAGGGATTTAGGGTTTAGGGTTTAGGTTTAGGGTTAGGGGTTTAGGGTTTAGGTTTAGGTTTAGGGTTTGGGGTTTAGAGGTTATGGTTTTAGGGTTAGGTTTAGGGTTTAGGGTTTAGAGTTTAGGGTTTAGGGTTTAGAGGTTTGCGGTTTAGCGTTTAGGTTTAGGGAGTTTAGGTTTAGGGTTTAGGGTTTAGGGGGGGGGGATTTAGGGTTAGGTTTAGGGTTTTAGGGTTTAGGGTTTGGGTTTAGAGGTTTAGGGTTTAGGGTTTTAGTGGTTTAGGTCTAGTTTAGGGTTTAGGGTTTTAGGTTTTTTTTTTAGAGGTTTAGGGTTTAGGGTTTAGGGTTTAGGTTGGGTATAGCGGTTAGTTAGGGTTTAGGGTTAGGGGTTTTAGGGTTTAGGGTTTAGGGTTTAGGGTTAGGTTAGAGGTTTAGGGTTAGGGTTTAGGTTAGGGTTTAGGGTTTAGGTTTAGGGTTTAGGGTTAGCGGTTTTAGGTTTAGGGTTAGGGTATTAGGGTTTTAGGGTTTCAGGCGTTTAGGGTTATAGTGGTTTTGGGGTTTTAGGGTTAGGGTTTAGGGTTTAAGGGATTTAGGGTTTAGGGTTTAGGGTTTGAGGTTTAGGGTGGGTTTAGGGTTTAAGGGTTTGGGTTTAGGAGTTTCTTTTTAGTTTAGTGGTTTAGGTTTTAGCGTTTAGGGTTTAGGGTTTAGGCGCTTAGGGTTAGGGTTTTTAGGGTTAGGGCATACGTTTAGGGTTTAGGGTTTAGGGTTTAGGGTTTAGGAGTTTAGGGTTTAGGGTTTAGGAGTTTAGGGTAGGGTTTTAGGGATTTAGGGTTTAGGTTAGGGTTAGGTTTGGTTTGGGTTAGGTTTAGGGTTTAGGGTTATAGCGGTTTAGGGTTTAGGTTTAAGGTTTAGGGTTTAGGGTTTAGGTTTAGGGTTAGCGGTTTTAAGGGTTTGGGTTTTAGTGTTTAGGGCTTTAGGGTTTAGGGTTTAGGGTTTTAGGTTTAGGGTTTAGGGTTTGGATTAGGGCGTTGGGTTGTTAGGTTTAGGGTTTAGGGTTTTAGGGTTTTAGGTTTAGGGTTTAGTGTTTTAGGGTTTAGAGGTATTAGGGTTAGGTTATAGTTTAGGGTTTAGGCGTTTAGGGTTTAGGCGTTTAGGTTTTAGGCACAACGTTTAGGCGGTTTAGGGTTTAGGTTTAGGGATTTAGGGTTTAGGTTTAGGCGTTTAGGTTTAGGGTTTAGGTTTACTGGCTTAGGGTTTAGGGTTAGGTTTAGGGTTTAGATTGGTTTGGGTTTAGGTTTAGGGTTTAGGTTTAGGGATTTAAGGTTTAGGGTTTAAGGGGTTTAGGGTTAGGGTTAGGGTTTAGGGTTAGGGTTTAGGGTTTAGGCGTTTAGGGTTTAGGTTTTAGGGTTTTAGAGGTTAGGTTTAGGTTTTGGTTAGGGGTTTTAGGGTATTTAGGGCTTTAGGGATTTAGGGTTTAGGGTTTAGGGTTTAAGGGATTTAGGGTTTAGGGTTAGTTAGGTTAGGGTTTTAGGGTTTAGGGTTTAGGGTTTAGGGTTTTAGAGGTTATAGGGTTTAGGTTTAGGGTTTAGCGGTTAGGGTTTAGCGGAGTTAGCGGCGGGGCTTTAGAGTTTAGGGAGTTTTAGGCTTTAGGCGGTTTTAGGTTTAGGTTTAGGGTTTAGGGTTTGGGTTAGGGTTTAGGGCTTTAGCGTTTAGCGGTTTAGGTTTTAGGGGATTTAGGGTTTAGGGTTTAGGGTTTAGGGTTTAGGTCTAGGGTTTTAGGGTTTTAGGGTTGGTTGGGTTTAGGGTTTAGGGTTTCAGGGTTTAGAGTTTAGGTTTTAGGGTTTAGGGTTTAGGGTATTTAGGTTTAGGGTTTAGGGTTTAAGGGTTTAGGTTTAGGGTTTAGGGTTTAGGGTTTAGGGCTTTACGGTTTAGGTTTAGGGTTTGGGTTTTAGAGGTTTAGGGTTTGGGTTTAGGTTTGGGTTTAGAGGTTTAGCGGTTGAGGGCTTTAGGTTAGGGTTTTAGGGATTTAGGGTAGGGTTTAGGGTTCTAGGGTTTTAGGGTTTAGGGTTTAGGGTTTTAGGGTTTAGGGTTTAGGCGTATTTTAGGTTTTGGGTTTCAGGGTTAGCGTTTTGGATTTAGGGTTTAGGGTTTAGGTTTAGGTTTAGGGTTTAGGGGTTTTAGGGTTTTAAGGTTATAGGGTTTAGAGAGATTTAGGGTTTAGGGTTTAGGGTTTAGGGTTTAGCGGTTTTAGGCGTTTTAGGTTTAGGGTTAGGGATTTTAGGATTTAGGGGTTTGAGTTTAGGGTTTAGGGTTTAGCGCGTTTTAGAGGTTTAGCGGTTTAGAGGTTTAGGTTTAGGTTTGGGTTTAGGTTAGCGGTTTTTAGGGTTTAGGGTTTAGGGTTTAGGGTTTAGGTTTAGGGTTTAGGGTTTGAGGGTTTAGGTTTAGGGCTTTAGGGTTTAGGGTTTAGGGTTTAGGACGTTTTAGGGTTAGGGCTTTAGGGTTTAGGTTGGTTTAGGGGTTTAGGTTTTTGGGGCGCCAGCGTTAGGTTTACGGCTTTAGGGGTTAGGGTTTAGGTTTAGGTTAGGGTTTCAGGGTTTAGGGTTTTGTTTGGGTTTTAGGGATTAGGGTTTTAGGGTTAGGGGTTAGGGATCTTCTCTGGTCCC